>NC_089842.1:117223447-117526281 GCF_035609145.1 Eleutherodactylus coqui | reverse complement strand
TAGAAAACCACACAGAGTTCTAATCCCTCCTGATTTTCTGTCATTTAGATAGAGGTTATTGTATTTGTCTGTATAAGCTTTTTTTTCTGTGAAAAAAAGAAAATTCACTTTGTAAAAGCTTTAGAGCTTTGTAACATGAAGTTATATATTTATCGGGAAATAAGGCCTGGAGTTGTCATAATAAGTAATTGTGCACCTTTGGCTTTCTGGTTTCTGCACCAACTTGCAACTTTTATGTATCTATTGTGAGTAGAGATGAGCGAACGCGTTCGTCCGAGCTTGATATTCGTGCGAATATTAGGGTGTTCGGGATGTTCGTTATTCGTAACGAACACCATGCGGTGTTCTGGTTACTTTCACTTCCTTCCCTGAGACGTTAGCGCGCTTTTCTGGCCAATTGAAAGACAGGGAAGGCATTACAACTTCCCCCTGCAACGTTTAAGCCCTATACCACCCCCCTGCTGTGAGTGGCTGGCGAGATCAGGTGTTCGCCTAATATAAAAGTCGGCCCCTCCCGCGGCTCGCCTCAGATGCGGTGTGAGTTAGATGAGGGACAGTGCTGTTTATACCGGAGCTGCTGTAGGGAAAGAATTGGTAGTTAGTGTAGGCTTCAAGACCCCCCAAAGGTCCTTATTAGGGCCACTGATAGCTGTGTGTTGGCTGCTGTTAGCAGTGGAAATTTTTTTTTCCTCAAAATCGGCTCTGCAGAGCGTTGCACCTGGCATTAGGGACAGAAGTGCTGCATAGGCAGGGAGAGTGTTAGGAGTGCGTGTAGCCTTCAAGAACCTCAACGGTCCTTTCTAGGGCCATATTTATCCGTGTGCAGTACTGTCCAGGCTGCTGTTAGCTGTGCTGCATTTTTTTTGGGCTTCTCAAAATCGCCTCTGCAGAGCATTCCACCCTCCATTGATACTGCAGGGAAAGAATTGTATAGGCAGGGCCACAACACAGTTATTATTCATAGAATATACGCAGTGCTGCCTTTTGGTGGAAAAACAAGTGAAAACAAATCTATTTGTCCAGCCTCTGTCCGTCCTTACGGGCGGTGGACACGTGTCGGCTGCGTGAAAAACATTGCTAAATCATACGCACCCAGCTACGCTTTACTGCTGGCTTCGCCATTTGCTTTCCTTAATTGGGAAAAAAAATACCTGCTCTGCCAGAGTTATAATAACTCTGCTACCCTCACGTTCTGTGACACATTAGCAGGGACACAGCACAGTTATTAAACTTCTCATGTTCATTGAATATACGCAGTGCTGCCTTTTGGTGGAAAAACAAGTGAAAACAAATCTATTTGTCCAGCCTCTGTCCGTCCTTACGGGCGGTGGACACGTGTGAGCTGCGTGAAAAACATTGCTAAATCATACGCACCCAGCTACGCTTTACTGCTGGCTTCGCCATTTGCTTTCCTTAATTGGGAAAAAAAATACCTGCTCTGCCAGAGTTATAATAACTCTGCTACCCTCACGTTCTGTGACACATTAGCAGGGACACAGCACAGTTATTAAACTTCTCATGTTCATTGAATATACGCAGTGCTGCCTTTTGGTGGAAAAACAAGTGGAAACAAATCTATTTGTCCAGCCTCTGTCCGTCCTTACGGGCGGTGGACACGTGTGAGCTGCGTGAAAAACATTGCTAAATCATACGCACCCAGCTACGCTTTACTGCTGGCTTCGCCATTTGCTTTCCTTAATTGGGAAAAAAAATACCTGCTCTGCCAGAGTTATAATAACTCTGCTACCCTCACGTTCTGTGACACATTAGCAGGGACACAGCACAGTTATTAAACTTAGATTATTCATTCACTAGAGGCAGTGGGGCCTTTCGTTTTCCAAAAAGGGAAAAAATTATATTTGGCCTGCAGTCTTGCGCCAATTTATTTCCTGCCTGTGAAATCAAATCACTGGTAATACAGCATGCTGAGGGGTAGGGGTAGGCCTAGAGGACGTGGACGCGGCCGAGGACGCGGAGGGCCAAGTCAGGGTGTGGGCACAGGCCGAGCTCCTGATCCCGGTGTGTCGCAGCCGACTGCTGCGCGATTAGGAGAGAGGCACGTTTCTGGCGTCCCCACATTCATCGCCCAATTAATGGGTCCACGCGGGAGACGGTTATTAGAAAATGAGCAGTGTGAGCAGGTCCTGTCCTGGATGGCAGAAAGTGCTTCGAGCAACCTATCGTCAACACGCAGTTCTGCGCCGTCCACTGCTGCAAATCCGAATCCTCTGTCTGCTGCTCCTCCTTCCTCCCAGCCTCCTCACTCCACTACAATGACACCTGCTCAGGAGCGGGAACACTCCCAGGAACTGTTCTCGGGCCCCTGCTTAGATTGGGCAGCAGCGGTTCCTCTCCCACCAGAGGAGTTTATCGTCACTGATGCCCAACCATTCGAAAGTTCCCGGGGTCCGGGGGAAGAGGCTGGGGACTTCCGCCAACTGTCTCAACAACTTTCTGTGGGTGAGGAGGACGATGACGATCAGACACAGTTGTCTTGCAGTGAGGTAGTAGTAAGGGCAGTAAGTCCAAGGGAGCAGCGCACAGAGGATTCGGAGGAAGAGCAGCAGGACGATGAGGTGACTGACCCCACCTGGTGTGCAACGCTTACTCAGGAGGACAGGTCTTCAGAGGGGGAGTCAAGGGCATCAGCAGGGCAGGTTGCAAGAGGCAGTGCGGTGGCCAGGGCCAGGGGTAGAGGCAGGGCCAGACCGAATAATCCACCAAGTGTTTCCCAAAGCGCCCCCTCGCGCCATGCCACTCTGCAGAGGCCGAGGTGCTCTAAGGTCTGGCAGTTTTTCACAGAGACGCCTGACGACCGACGAACAGTGGTGTGCAACCTTTGTTGCGCAAAGCTCAGCCGGGGAGCCAACACCAACAGCCTCACCACCACCACCATGCGCAGACATATGATGGCCAAGCACCCCACAAGGTGGGACGAAGGCCGTTCACCGCCTCCGGTTTGCACCCCTGCCTCTCCCCCTATGCCCCAACCTGCCACTGAGATGCAACCCCCCTCTCAGGACACAGGCACTACCGCCTCATGGCCTGCACCCACACCCTCATCTCCGCTGTCCTCGGCCCCATCCAGCAGTGTAGTTCAGCGCACCGTTCAGCCGTCGCTTGCGCAAGTGTTCGAGCGCAAGCGCAAGTACGCCGCCACGCACCCGCACGCTCAAACGTTAACCGTCCGCATAGCAAAATTCATCAGCCTTGAGATGCTGCCGTATAGGGTTGTGGAAACTGAGTCCTTCAAAAGTATCATGGAGGCGGCGGCCCCGCGCTACTCAGTTCCCAGTCGCCACTACTTTTCCCGATGTGCCGTCCCAGCCCTGCACGACCACGTCTCCCGCAACATTGTGCGCGCCCTCACCAACGCGGTTACTGCCACGGTCCACTTAACTACGGACACGTGGACAAGCACAGGCGGGCAGGGCCACTACATCTCCCTGACGGCACATTGGGTGAATTTAGTGGAGGCTGGGACAGAGTCAGAGCCCGGGACCGCTCACGTCCTACCCACCCCCAGAATTGCGGGCCCCAGCTCGGTGGTGGTATCTGCGGAGGTGTATGCTTCCTCCACTAAAGCACCCTCCTCCTCCTCCTCCTCTGTCTCACAATCAAGATGTGTTAGCAGCAGCATGTCGCCAGCAGTCGGTGTCGCGCGGTGTGGCAGCACAGCGGTGGGCAAGCGTCAGCAGGCCGTGCTGAAACTACTCAGCTTAGGCGATAAGAGGCACACGGCCCACGAACTGCTGCAGGGTCTGACACAGCAGACCGACCGCTGGCTTGCGCCGCTGAGCCTCCAACCGGGCATGGTCGTGTGTGACAACGGCCGTAACCTGGTGGCGGCTCTGCAGCTCGGCAGCCTCACGCACGTGCCATGCCTGGCCCACGTCTTTAATTTGGTGGTTCAGCGCTTTCTGAAAAGCTACCCACGCTTGTCAGACCTGCTCGTAAAGGCGCGCCGGCTCTGCGCACATTTCCGCAAGTCCCACACGGACGCTGCCACCCTGCGCACCCTGCAACATCACTTTAAGCTGCCAGTGCACCGACTGCTGTGCGACGTGCCCACACGGTGGAACTCTACGCTCCACATGTTGGCCAGGCTCTATGAACAACGTAGAGCTATAGTCGAATACCAACTCCAACATGGGCGGCGCAGTGGGAGTCAGCCTCCTCAATTCCTTTCAGAAGAGTGGGCCTGGTTGGCAGACATCTGCCATGTCCTTGGTAATTTTGAGGAGTCTACCCAGGTGGTGAGCGGCGATGCTACAATCATTAGCGTCACCATTCCTCTGCTATGCATCTTGAGAAATTCCCTGCAAACCATAAAGGCAGCTGCTTTGCGCTCGGAAACGGGGGCGGGGGAAGACAGTATGTCGCTGGATAGTCAGGGCACCCTCCTGTCTATTTCTCAGCGCGTACAGGAGGAGGAGGAGGAGCATGAGGAGGATGAGGAGGAGGGGGAAGAGACAGCTTGGGCCGCTGCTGACGGTACACCGGCTGATTGCCTGTCATCCTTTCAGCGTGTATGGCCTGAGGAGGAGGAGGAGGAGGAGGAGGAGGAGGAGGAGGATCCTGAAAGTGATCTTCCTAGTGAAGACAGCCATGTGTTGCGTACAGGTACCCTGGCACACATGGCTGACTTCATGTTAGGATGCCTTTCTCGTGACCCTCGCGTTGCACGCATTCTGGCCACTACGGATTACTGGGTGTACACACTGCTCGATCCACGGTATAAGGAGAACCTGCCCACTCTGATTCCCGAAGAGGAAAGGGGTTCGAGAGTGTTGCTATACCACAGGACCCTTGCGGACAAGCTGATGGTAAAATTCCCAGCCGACAGCGCTAGTGGCAGAAGGCGCAGTACCGAGGGCAAGGTAGCAGGGGATGTGCGTAGATCGAGCAGCATGTACATCCCAGGCAGTGCAACAGTCTTTAAGGGCCTGGCCAGCTTTATGGCTCCCCACCAAGACTGTGTCACCGCTCCCCAGTCACGGCTGAGTCGGCGGGAGCACTGTAAAAGGATGGTGAGGGAGTACGTAGCGGATCGCACGACCATCCTTGGTGACGCCTCTGCCCCCTACAACTACTGGGTGTCGAAGCTGGACATGTGGCCTGAACTAGCGCTGTATGCCCTGGAGGTGCTTGCTTGTCCTGCGGCTAGCGTGTTGTCGGATAGGGTGTTTAGTGCGGCTGGGGGAATCATCACAGATAAGCGTAGCCGCTTGTCAACCGACAGTGCCGACAGGCTAACACTCATCAAGATGAACAAAGGCTGGATTTCCCCAGACTTCTGTTCTCCACCAGCGGACAGCAGCGATACGTAAGCAATACGTAGGCTGCACCCGCGGATGGAAGCTACGTTCTCTCTCACCATCCAAAACGGGGACATTTCTGCTTCATCAATCTGTGTCTAATATTCCTCCTCCTCCTCCTCCTGCTCCTCCTCCTGAAACCTCACGTAATCACGCTGAACGGGCAATTTTTCTTAGGGCCACAAGGCTCACTCAAATAATTTTTCAGAACAATTTTTATAAGTTTCAATGCGCTTAAAAGCATTGGAACTTTAACTTGAACCAATTTTTCGTTACACTGGGCTGCCTCCAGGCCTAGTTACCACTTAAGCCACATTAACCAAAGCGATTAATGGGTTTCACCTGCCCTCTTGGCTGGCCATGGCCAATTTTTGGGATGTACATTAGTACTGTTGATACAGCAATTTTTGTGGGCCCTCGCCTACAGTGTAATCAAATTAATTTTTAGGCCACCTGCATTACAGCTGACGTTACCTCAGCTGTGTTGGGCAATGCAATGGGATATTTTTGTGTACCGCCGGTGGGTTCCAGGGAGCCACCCATGCTGTAGGTGCACACTGAGTTTTTAATACATCTGTACACTTCTAAAGAACCCGTCTGACTGGGGCATGCAGTGTGGGCCGAAGCCCACCTGTATTACGCACGACATTACTACCTCAGCTGTGTTGGGCAATGCAATGGGATATTTCTATGTACCGCCGGTGGCTTCCTGGCACCCACCCAGGCAGTGGGTCCACAGGGAGTTTAACCTACATGTGTCCACTTGTAAAGAACCCCAGTCTGACTGGGGCATGCAGTGTGGGCCGAAACCCACCTGCATTAACCCTTTCCAGTCCACTGTGTGACCTGTGAAGACATTAGGGTTTAAGGCTGTACAGCTCCGTTGTTGGTAGACGTCCGTCGGGGTTCTCTTACTGTATATTGCCAGCCTCTCTGCTGTCGGAGCCTATCCTACGTGTCAGCTCATGCAGTACTGGCTTTAGCCAGCATATAGCGCCGTTGTATAACAGCAGAAAAAGAGTAAGCCCCCTAGGAAAACCATATACAAATTGGATTGGAAAGGGTTAAGCACAACATTACTACCTCAGCTGTGTTGGGCAATGCAATGGGATATTTCTATGTACCGCCGGTGGCTTCCTGGCACCCACCCATGCTGTAGGTGCACACGGAGTTTTTACTACATCTGTACACTTATAAAGAACCCCAGTCAGACTGGGGCATGCAGTGTGGGCCGAAGCCCACCTGCATTAAGCACGACATTACTACCTCAGCTGTGTTGGGCAATGCAATGGGATATTTCTGTGTACCGCCGGTGGGTTCCAGGGAGCCACCCATGCTGTGGGTCGACAGGGACTTCACAATAGGGAGTTGTACCTGCCTGTGTCTATGAATTAAAAAGCCCGGTCTGACTGGGGCATGCAGACACCTTGACAGAATGAATAGTGTGTGGCACATAGGTTCCCCATTGCTATGCCCACGTGTGCAGCTCCTGATGGCGGTGGCACAGGATTCTATTTCTCATTGCTTCTGTACAGCATTGTGGGCTATCGCTCCGCCACTTTTAAAGAGGGTCGCTGCCTAGCCGTGCCAACCTCTGCAGTGTGTGCCTGCGGTCCCTCGTCATGGCAGACGCAATTCTAAATAGACATGAGCGTGGTGTGGCATGAGGGCAGCTGAAGGCTGCCCAGGGACACTTTGGTGTGCGCTGTGGGGGGGGAGGGGGGGCGGTTGGGCAGCATGTAACCCAGGAGAAGTGTCAGTGGAGTGTCATGCAGGCAGTGATTGTGCTTTGTTGGAGGTAGTGTGGTGCTTAGCAAAGGTATGCCATGCTAATGAGGGCTTTTCAGAAGTAAAAGTTGTTGGGAGGGGGGGGGGCCCACTCTTGCCGGTATTGTGGCTTAATAGTGGGACCTGTGAACTTGAGATGCAGCCCAACACGTAGCCCCTCGCCTGCCCTATCCGTCACTGTGTCATTCCCATCACTTTCCTGAATTGCCCAGATTTTCACACATGAAAACCTTAGCGAGCATCGGCGAAATACAAAAATGTTCTGGTCGCCCATTGACTTCAATGGGGTTCGTTGTTCGAAACGAACCCTCGAGCATCACGGGAAGTTCGTTCCGAACAACGAACACCCGAACATTTTGGTGTTCGCTCATCTCTAATTGTGAGGGACTAGTGTTTAGGATCGGTAGCAACCTGGGCATAAGCAGTCAGAGACAGTGACACTTGCGATAAAGTCTTTAGTCCAGGCTTTGCCTGGGTTTATTTCCAAGCAAACAAAGCAAAATACAGGCCTTAACATCAGGCAAACATAAAGTAAATCCTGCTCGTCTGAGCACTTACTATACATGGAGCGTCCCTGTCTACACACTGGTAACAAAATTGGCTCCTGCACACAGCCAGCCAGGACTCTCAGACCTGCAGAGGTCTCAGCTCTCTCTCTAGGCCCCGTAGGCCCAGGCTTTATAAGGCCTGGTACCAGCCTCACCTGGTACGTGGGAGTGACCATCCCACCCTTCACTTTGGTCACTCCAGGAAAAGCCGGCCCGGCTTATGTGGCTTGGAGCCACTTACATACTACAACGTGTTAGTGGCTTAATGCTACTAACACTATACTGCCGGCTTCCTCCACCGAGCCCAGGCTGCTCGGTGGCACATATCTGCCCAAGCGCTCCCCAAAGCAGCATAGGAGAGCATCCTAGGTGAAACATACCTGCCCTCCAGCACCTTGCCGGTCACCGACTCACATACCCTCCCCCTCTGTTCGAGCCTGTGGGGTCGGACACCTTTCGCCGTCATGCAATGCGTCCTTGATAAGGCATCGGCATTGCCCTGTAGCTTTCCGGCCCTGTGCTCAACCGAAAAACTAAAATTTTGAAGGGTCAGGAACCATCTAGTGACTCTGGCATTTATTTCTTTTGCCTGTGACATCCAGGTTAAGGGGGAGTGGTCTGTGATCAGCCTGAAGTGCCGACCTAGCAGGTAGTATTTTAGGGATTCCAGGGCCCACTTGATGGCTAGGCACTCCCGCTCAACGATACTGTAATTTTTTTCTGGTGGCGTGAGCTTCCTGCTCAGATAAATTACGGGATGTTCCGCTCCCTCTACTTCTTGGGACAGAACTGCTCCCAGTCCCACATCGGACGCGTCTGTTTGGACAATAAATTCCCTTTTAAAATTGGGTGTGACTAACACTGGACGTCTACAGAGTGCCCGTTTTAACTCTTGGAACGCCTTTTCTGCGTCAGGGTTCCACTTGACCATGACTGACTTACTGTTCTTGGTCAAGTCTGTTAGGGGCGCTGCTATGCTAGCAAAGTTTTGCACGAACCGCCTATAGTACCCTACAATGCCTAAAAAGGCTCTCACCTGCTTTTTAGTTGTGGGTTGTGGCCAGTCCTGAATGGCTTCAACTTTATTAACCTGGGGTTTTATAATACCCCTACCTATTATATACCCCAGGTATCGTGCTTCTTCAAGACCCAGGGCGCACTTCTTTGGGTTTGCTGTGAGCCCTGCTTTTCTAAGGGAGTTCAGTACTGCCTGTACCTTGGGTAGATGGCTGTCCCAGTCTTCGCTAAAGATGATGATATCATCTAAATATGCTGACGCATATTGACGATGGGGTTTGAGTATGATATCCATCAATCTTTGGAAGGTTGCTGGGGCTCCATGCAAACCGAAGGGTAGGCAGATGTACTGAAACAACCCTTCTGGTGTGGCAAACACAGTCTTTTCTTTCGCGCTCTCTGTAAGGGGAACCTGCCAGTAGCCTTTAGTAAGGTCGAGAGTGGAAAAGTACCTGGCATGACCCAGTCTCTCAATTAACTCGTCCACTCTCGGCATTGGGTATGTGTCAAATTTTGACACGTCATTTAGCTTCCGGAAGTCGTTACAGAAGCGCAGAGAGCCATCAGGTTTTGGTATCAGCACGATAGGGCTGGACCATTCGCTTTTCGACTCCTCAATTACTCCGAGGTCTAGCATTTTCTTGACCTCCTCTGAGATGGCTCGTCTGCGGGCTTCTGGAACCCTGTACGGTTTCAATTGAACCTTTACCCCTGGTTCAGTTATAATGTCGTGTTTTATGACACCAGTACGCCCTGGTATATCAGAGAACACATCTGAATTACGTTGTATAAATTCCCTCGACTCTTGTTGTTGGGATTTGGACAGGGACCCTGATACACACACCTCTGGATCCCCACCATGGGGGGTGCTCACTGCAGTCAGGGCTTCTCTGTCCTTCCATGGCTTAATTAGGTTTACATGATACAACTGTTCTGGTTTCTGCCTACCTGGCTGGTATACCTTATAATTTACCTCTCCGACTTTCTCAATTATTTCATAGGGCCCTTGCCATTTTGCTAGGAATTTACTTTCTAGGGTGGGCACCAACACTAGTACCCGATCCCCAGGGTTGAAGGTTCTCACCTTGGCGGATCGGTTATATACCCGGCTTTGGGCTTCTTGAGCCTGCTGTAAATGTTCTCTAACAATGGGCATGACCGCCGCAATTCGATCTTGCATGAGGGAGATGTGTTCAATAACACTCCTGTAGGGGGTGGACTCGTGCTCCCAGGTCTCCTTAGCTACATCAAGGAGCCCTCGGGGATGTCTACCATAAACTAATTCAAAGGGAGAGAACCCAGTGGAGGATTGTGGGACTTCACGGATTGAGAACATTAAATATGGCAGCAGACAGTCCCAGTCCTTCCCATCCTTATTGACTACCTTTTTTAGCATGCTTTTTAGGGTCTTATTAAATCTCTCAACCAGACCATCCGTCTGTGGGTGGTACACCGACGTCCGTAAGTGCTTAATATTCAGCAGCTTACACAATTCCTTCATGACCTTTGACATAAAGGGGGTTCCTTGGTCCGTCAGGATCTCTTTTGGTATGCCCGTGCGGGAGAACATGTGAAGTAGTTCCTTTGCAATACCCTTGGATGACGTATTGCGTAAAGGAACGGCTTCGGGGTAACGGGTGGCATAGTCTACAACCACTAATATATGTTGGTGACCCCGGGCAGACTTTACCAAGGGCCCAACTAGGTCCATAGCGATCCGCTCAAACGGCACCTCTATGATGGGCAAGGGCACTAAGGGGCTCTGGTAATGGGGCATAGGAGCTGTTATTTGACACTCCGGGCACGACTCACAGTAACGTTTTACATCACCATGTACCCCCGGCCAGAAAAAACGCTGAAGGATGCGTTCCCTAGTCTTTTCGCTCCCGAGATGACCTCCCAGCACATGCTTGTGTGCCAGGTCTAAGACCATCCTATGATAAGACTGAGGTACCACCAGCTGTTCCACAACCTCCCCACGGACCTTGTCAACGTGATACAACAATTCTTGATTGACTGCAAGGTGTGGAAACACAGTATCAGCCCCTGGGAATTGAGGCTCCCCATTTATCACTTTAACATTTTCCCTAGCTTTTACTAAGGTGGGGTCTCGGAGCTGCTCAGTTCCGAAATTGGCACGTGAGACCTCCAAGTCAGGCATAGCAACTACTTCATCCTGTACCTCCGTCTCACCCGCCAATACTGTTAAGGGAAAGTTATCCCCATTCTCTTGGGTCACCCCTACTGCCGGAACCGTACCCTCAGGGTCAAACGGTTCTGGACACACATCATACACATTTGCATTATCATGAACCTTATTTGCAGACAACCCTCGGTGTCGCCACAAGTCCCAAAATAGGGGAAAGTCTCTCCCGAGGATCACGGTGTGCATTAAGGATTTTACGACGCCCACCTCATGGGTGGCAAGTCCACACGGAGTCTCAAGTCTTACAAGGGCAATAGGATACTCCTTGGTGTTCGCATGCACACACACAACCCCCATGCGACGGCTGGTGAAGGTTGTGGGATCGACCAGGCTGGAGTGCACCAGCGTAACCAAGCTCCCTGAGTCCAGTAGAGCTGTCACCGCAAAGTCATTCACCTTTAGGTGACATAATGGTCGATCAGTCTCTGACGCAGTCTCTGCAGAACACACTGGCCGTGCGAACATCGACCTCCGCCGGGCAGAGTCACAGTCCATTGGTTCACGGTAAGTGGACAGTTGGCGGCAATATGCCCGGGCTCACGACAGCGCCAACATAGTATGGGGCCCCGGTCCCGTTGGGGTTCTACCCGGGACCGGACTGTCCAGTTGGGACTCCTCTTCTGTCCCAAATGATCCCCCTTTGAGCCGCCTCCCTTTGGGACACTTTTGACACCCCTTACATACGGAACAGTCTTACCAGGTGCTCTGGCCGACTTGCTGTTCCCGGGGTTGGACCGTCGAGGAGGCACGGCTTGCAGTAAGTCCTCCGTGGCTTTATACCTCTCGACGAGGCTCACGAGTTGGTCCACGTCCTGGGGACCTCCTTGTCCCACCCAGCGCTGGATTGCGGGGGGCAACGAGCGTATAAACTTATCCAGAACCACTTTCTGTACGATCTCTGCCGGGGACGACTCCCCTGGCTGCAGCCACTTTCTCACCAGGTGGAACAGGTCATACATCTGGGAGCGAGCTGGTAGGTCGTCCGTGAAAGTCCAGGCGTGTACGCGTCGGGCCCGCACGTGGGTGTCCACGCCCAAGCGTGCCAGGATCTCACCTTTGAGCTTATTGTAGTCCTTGGCTTTGCCTGGGTTTATTTCCAAGCAAACAAAGCAAAATACAGGCCTTAACATCAGGCAAACATAAAGTAAATCCTGCTCGTCTGAGCACTTACTATACATGGAGCGTCCCTGTCTACACACTGGTAACAAAATTGGCTCCTGCACACAGCCAGCCAGGACTCTCAGACCTGCAGAGGTCTCAGCTCTCTCTCTAGGCCCTGTAGGCCCAGGCTTTATAAGGCCTGGTACCAGCCTCACCTGGTACGTGGGAGTGACCATCCCACCCTTCACTTTGGTCACTCCAGGAAAAGCCGGCCCAGATTATGTGGCTTGGAGCCACTTACATACTACAACGTGTTAGTGGCTTAATGCTACTAACACTATACTGCCGGCTTCCTCCACCGAGCCCAGGCTGCTCGGTGGCACGTATCTGCCCAAGTGCTCCCCAAAGCAGCATAGGAGAGCATCCTAGGTGAAACATACCTGCCCTCCAGCACCTTGCCGGTCACCGTCTCACACTATTCATATTTATATTCTTGTTTTATAAAACTAGATTTAATTTTCCTAATCTAATTTCTCAACTCTCCTATGCCAAGAACCCTCTACTCAAATAAATAGCATCAAACTATTCTCATGGTGGAGACCGTACTCTGTGCTGAAAGTGTTAAAAGCACAATATAAGCACAGCGGGAGTACCCACTAGAGATGCAGTATGGCATGTACCCCATAGGCTACATATACCATAGGTTGAGCCAGCCATTAAAAACATCGGACATTCCATTTGGTACCATCTTTTGGCACTAAATAATGCTTAAAGGGACCCTCCGGGAAAACTTCAGAACGGTCCGCCACCGTCTCATGTGATCTAGACTGTGACTTGTTGAATCCTGATGCATCTGCTGTGTGACCAAAAATGTAATTCTCTATTCATTCCTATGAGAGCTGCATAAGAATGACTAGAGACTGTGACTTCCAGTCTGCTGGAGGATTTGGATTCATACAGTAGAGGTCATATGGTAGGACAGGGGTGTAATGTCTTACCGGCGCTGGATAGGAGCCGTGGGTGTAGTAGCAATGCAAGTCAGTAGTCAGGACAGCCAGGAGTTGTTATCAGGAAATCTCGGTTGCAGAACAAATGGATGAGGCAGGTAACGTAGTCAGAGATGAAGCCAGAAGTCATCAACCGGAAGTCAGCTTGCAGTACAAGGGGATGAGTCAGAGAGGAAACTAGTCAATATCAGGAGGTATTGCAGAAATAGTGGTGAAGCAGGCAATGTAGAGCTAAATTAAACAGTTCTGCGCAGCAGATTAATCACAAGCTGGTGCAGTGGCAGGGAAAGGCTTTTATAGGAAGTCTAATCAAGAGCTGGGCAGAGCTAGGACATGGGATAGGTTAACAGGTTTTGTCAACAAGGCAACAGGTATGCAAGGGAACTGTCCAAAGAGCTAATGGCTCAATGAAAAGGGCTACTGCTTGGAGTACAGGAGGTTCCCGATTTGAGTCCTGACAAGGAGACTGCACCAGAGCAGATATTCCATCAACATATAGATCACGAAGTATACTATTTTCCCAAGTGGGCTCTGTATGGTAATCGCACCCCTGGGAAAAGAAAAAAAAAGTTTCTCCGGAGTAGCTCTTTAATTTTCAACATGATTACAACTTTAATGAGCGTTCATTGAGGGCTTTCACTATGATAATACTTGATCATTTGGGCTTCCAGCAACAGGATGCTCTCCTGCAATCAGCTTATTTTTATGAAAACAGTAGAAACCAGAATGTGACCATGAAAAATAAGCACATGATCTATGAGAACCTGCAGTCCTTGTGTAATTTCTTTGTACTTGTGAGATGAGCTTTGTGTATCCTTGTATGCGGAGTCCTTCCATAGATAAACCTTTTAGAATGTACAGTACATATGCATCATTATTGTGCGTTTTTTCTTATTCTTTGTGCCAGAAATTCTGTGCTTTCCACATCAAGAGCTTTGTAAGATAGAATTGAACTGTTATAATAAAGAGGGCGTTCGTTCTGAATGTAGCCCATTATACGGGGTAATGAATTTCTCAAGACGTCTTGAGAGATATGTGTCTGCTAGTTTTTCTGTCTCAGTCTTATTGTTACTATTTAGAGCAGTTTGTTACATTATAACAAAACTTTTGCACATAGTTTCCTCATCCCGTTGTGTTGTGGCCGTAGGCAGTCATACAGCGTGACACTGTGTTCCTGTGTTTGTCTCCCATGTGTCTTGTCTTGTGATTCATTCGTTGTCATTAGGGATCACAGATCTGCCTTATGGCGCAGTGGTTGTTGATAGATGAGCAGTCAGGCAGGTACCAAACCGCACAGCTGTTCCGTTACACCTGATGCTGGGCATGAACTGCAAGTCAAGGTGAGATCACTAGGTGGGGCTGCTAAGCAGAATGATTCCCAACAGTAGAAATGGTGACAGCGGTGTTAAAGAGGAGGAAATTGTTAATTCCTTCCAGTAGGACAGTAAAATATGAGAAGCAAATGTCTGCCTCGGATGCCTGTATAACTACTGTCATACCTGTAGGTACTTGCATTAACTGTCCTCATAAGTGCCTCCCTATAAGTGAACGTCCCACAGCCACAGATGCTCCCATAACTACCTACCTAAAAGCTTTTGTCAGATGCCCCCATTGGTGTCTGCCTTAAAGGGGTTGTCCCGTGGCAGCAAGTGGGTCTATACACTTCTGTATGGCCATATTAATGCACTTTGTAATGTACATTGTGCATTAATTATGAGCCATACAGAAGTTATAAGAAGTTTTTCACTTACCTGCTCCGTTGCTAGCGTCCTCGTTTCCATGGAGCCAACTAATTTTCGCCGTCTAATGGCCAAATTAGCCGTGCTTGCGCAGTCCGGGTCTTCTTGTTTTCTCAATGGGGCCGCTCGTGCAGGATGCCGGCTCCGTGTAGCTCCGCCCCGTCACGTGCCGATTCCAGCCAATCAGGAGGCTGGAATCGGCAATGGACTGCACAGAAGCCCTGTGGTCCACCGAGGGAGAAGATCCCGGCGGCCATCTTCAGCAGGTAAGTAAGAAGTCACCGGAGCGCGGGGATTCAGGTAAGCACTCTCCGGTGTTCTTTTTTAACCCCTGCATCGGGGTTGTCTCGCGCCGAACGGGGGGGGGGGGGGGGTGTTGAAAAAAAAAAACCCGTTTCGGCGCGGGACAACCCCTTTAAATGTCTTCAGAGTGTCTGCCTCTGATGCCACTATAGCTGCTTTTAGATCAGCGTATCTTTTACTCTATATTTGGTCCGTGTTTTGCGGACGTAATACAGAGCTAATGTAAATCTATTCACAAAGTCATATTTGTCACGGCCAAGTTTTAAAAATGAAGCATGTACCTAGTTTTTGCTTCTGTATTGGCATTCATTGGCACTATGTTTCTATTGGGCAAATATGGATCAGTATGTAGAAAAAAAAAGATAGCAAATACTGCTGAAATATTGATGGCATCCAGTTGCAATATAATCTGTAACAAGTTTGCATTAAGCATGTGTGACAATACGCTTTTCTAACACTGGTCTATAAGCGTGTGACTGGCATCCCATATTAGCCTTATCTGTGTGCTAGTACCTTACTGAGCAGCATAGATGATAGGTATGTGAGTGGATATATCCATTAATGTATTGCACTTGTGATTTCCTCCTATCACCATGAATGACAAAATCAGCTCTTCTGTAAAGGAAGACAAGAGAAATGGAACTTGACAGAAGTCCAATAGGGGAGCATAGATGGTCTATACACAACCAAAGTTTTGGGGATTTACCTGCACTGACCCTTTCAGGGTTGAAGCATTTCTATTACTACAGTTTGTGTTATCTGCCTGCAGTGCTGGAATGCCGGATATATTTTGTGTCTCCAGGCTTTTTCTTGCATGGCATATTCTGCGTTTTTTCCTCATTGCTTCCTGGGTTTTACCTTGCTCCTTAGTAATGTCATTATTTGACATTCTAGCAAATGATGAATTACTGATGTGTACTACTGTACATGAAGCAACTTCTAGACCTCATGAAGAGCAAATCCACCTGAGAAGCACCTCCTGATGTGTCCCATATTATGTCAGTAGTGAGCTAGGACTGCAGAAATCTAAAGGAATTCCTCGTGCCTCTGTAATATAGGCGGCACATTTACACCCATTTTCATTATTCTCCAGTCAGTGAATGGAAACTTCACTCCAGAAGCTGAACAGACCTACCAAAATACTTTGTATAGCTAAGGATTTGATACAATGCATCTAGTCTGGGCAATCCCCTGTGAACTAAATGCAGAACAGCACAAATCTCTTCTGTATATCAGTGCAGGTAAAATGTATCAGTTTGTTCAACTCACAGATGTTTGTTTAGATTAGATGCAATTGTTGCAAACTCTCAGCTGATGACTAATACCCCGTTTCCCTGAAAATAAAACCTAGCATGATGTTTCTGGATTTTTGAGGATGCAGAATGCTTTTTCAAGATTTTTGAGGATGCATGATGTATAAGCCCTACTCTAAAATTGAGCCCTAGTTACAGTTAATAAAAAAAGACCATATAAATAGTGTCCAGGCAGCTATACATGTAAAAAAATAAAATCTATTGGAGCAAAAATTAATATAAGACCCTGTCTTATTTTTGGGAAAGCGGGATAGGTCTGTTTGGCTTTTCAGCTTCTGGATATAAATAAGAATGTTCCCAATTATTGACAGAAAGCAGAGGTTGTGAAAACCATTCAAGTGGCTCCACATCAGAGTGTTAGGCTGCTCTCACATAGGCGTTTTTCATTGCAAATACCGCATTGCTTTGAACGCTGTGGTAATCGCGCTATAATCCTCCCATTGATTTTCATGGGGTCTTGCAGATATGTGTTTGATTGCAGCGCTGGACGATGCTTTCCAGCACTGCAATTTTTGAGCGCTGTCTGTTCTGTTTTTCAGTGTTGAGCGCACCCTATCACCCATCACTATGATGGAGTGCGCTAACACAGGAACCTGCGGCCAAAAACGAAAGTAAAATCGCGGCACTTTGCCGCGTCCATGTGTGAGAATGGCCTTAAACACCACAACTCAAATTAGATGGCTTTATATTCAGTTATTTCCCCATCACTGTTATGCTGCCATCTTTGCTGCCTAATTAGCAGAGTCACCGTAGGTCGTGTCGCCAGATGTCGTAGGAAACTATTCTAAGTTGTCCTAGCTGAAACAATTAGGAGGAAGACAAGAAAGTCATGTCAGGTATCTGTTGCGGTATGAAGTGTCGGCAGCAGCAAGTTGATGATGGTAATCAGCCTCAAGTGTTTACCTTCTCTGCTTCATTTCATCTATCAGCATTAAAGACGACTCAAGCAACACAGGAGGCGAATCCCAGGGCGATAATGTGCGGGATGATATAAAGACCACTGAAAATACCAGACGCTTAATATCATCTGGAAAAGCTGGGTCACAACCAATGTGGCAGCTATTAATTATTGATGGAATAGTGCTGCCAGATAGATCTGTCTAATACTAATGAGATTCCCAGTCAGGGGCGTAGCTTAAAAGAGAGGGGTGCTAGGCCTGGCACCGCAAGCCACTATGCCTATGCCTTAAAAACTTAAAAATATCCCGCATATTTGGTATCATCATATCCATAATGACCTGTACAATAAATTGAACACACTATTTATCCTGCATGGCAAAAACCTAACTTGTTGCCCCCCTAAAAACGGAGGCAAAATGCTTATTTTGTTCATTTTGCCTCCCAAAGAACACAATAGTGATCAAAAAAGCCGTATGTACGCCAAAATGGTACAAATAAGATCTATAGCTCGTCATACAAAAATCAAGACTTCACATAGCTTTGGCTATGAAAAATAAAAAAAGGTATAGGACTTTGAATGCAGTGATGAAAAAATAATAGTTTTTAAAAAAAGGGGGTTAATTGTGCAAAAGTGGAAAAAAAATGTAAAAAAAATGTATAATACTTTTGGTATCTTCTGAATCGTACCAGGTCATTTAGGCCCCATTTACATGGCCGTAGGCATTTAACATGTGCCCGCCAGTGCCGTAAAACGTCTGAATGCAGAGAGCCCAGCGCATATACGCCCAGGCCACAATGCCGTGGGGCCTGGGGAGACATTCCCTCTTCCCTCCCCCTCGCCCGCTCACCTCCTCTCTCCTCCCCTCCGGACGTTTGCAATGGGAGCAGGATAGGGGTGGAGCTTAGGTCGGCCCCTGTCCCTCTCATTGCAAACAGTGATGGGGCAGAAAGGAGAAGAGAAGGGGGAGGGAGTTTAGCAGTCATGCTGCTAAACTCCCTCCCACCTCCCTTCTCTGGCAGCTAGAATAGGCTCCTTTAGGAGTCTATGCAGCTGCCGGTGATGGCGTGAGAGTGCCCAGTGGGGCGATTTCACAACACGGAAATACGCCCCTGTGCACTGGTGCATTGTAAGCCAATGCATCAGAGGAGTCGCATATATCGGCCAGGCATGAAAACCCGGCCGATACACGCCCATGTGAATAAGCCCTTATGCTGTATGCTTAAGGGCTTATTCCCACGAGTGTATATCGGCCGACGTTTTCATGGCTGGCCAATATACGCTTCCATCTGAGCAGTGCCCCCTTCCCTCTCCCTCACTGGCTCTCTGCCTCTCTCTCCTCCACTGCGGCTGTTTGCAATGGGAGGGGGCAGGATAAGCTCCGTTTCGTCCTGCTCTCTCCCATTGCTGGCTATGGACAAGGGGCAGGAAGGGGGTGTGAACTTAGCTCCCACTGCCATTGCAAACAGCCGAAGTGGAGGAGAGAGACAGAGAGCTGGTGAATGGCAGGGAGGGGGGATGAGGGGACTGCTCAGATGGCAGTGTATATCGGACAGCTGTGAAAACACTGGCCAATATACACTCGTAGGAATAAGCCCTAATACTGCAAAGAAGAAAAAAAACAATGGCATAATTGATGTGTTTCCTCTCTCTGCTCTCAAAAAAAGGAAAAAGTTTTACAATACATTATACCCCAAAATGGTACCAATAAAAGCTACAGTTCACCATGCAAAAAACAAGCCACTATATGGCCATGTGGATGGAAAAATAAAAAGGTATAGGTTTTGAAAAGTAGAGATGAAAATCCCCCCAAAAATTGTTGCTTCCTCATGGCGAAAATAAACCGTGTCCTTAAAGGGTTAAACAAGCAAAACTTTACTAAGTGTCCGATAAAGAAAGTTATAGTAATAAGATACAATATTATTATTTGGACACAATAATTAATGGAACAAGTTAATAATAACCATTAATTAACACTATAACCACCATAAGGGCGCCTACCCACTTGCGTTGCCGATTTTCGCAATTTACCGCGAAATCGCGATTTTGCGCGATCGCGATTTTAACATTACAAGTCCCATAGACCCCTGCAGAGAAAAAAATGCTGCGATTTTCGCAGGGAAAAAAATCGCCAGTGGGTGGGCGCCCTTAGTCAGAGGAAAAAGCGTTGCATGCATGTTCCACATCAACCTCAGCCTATGTGTGGTTCTGGTTGGCAGACCATGTTTCCCACTATTAGGAGCACTGTTCATCCCAGTCCTCAGCTAGAGAGTGGATAACTCCCATTAAAGTTAATGGAAAGGAACTTTGCATGCTGGGCTATCTCTCCACCTGCAGAACCTGTTGCCCTGTCTGAAACATCCTAATTGAGAGGGAAAAACAAGACTGTTCCTATGGTTATTAATCAGCATATTCGCGGCTTTTAGAAAATTTTCAAAGTGTTGTCTAAAGAGTGCATCTACCTCCAGCCCGGCAATATTGATGTGGGAGCAGTGATTGTTACTTAGATAAGTAATATCTGGATACAGCACAGACCTAAACATAGCTCCTTCCATAGAAGTCCCACATGTAGGCTGTTCTCTGTAATGGGAAAAGAAGTTAAAATGACTTGACATGTTATGAGCATGATGTAATAAAACAATTCAGAATAGACAAAAACATAATTAGAAGTAATAACCAAATGTAGCAATTACATGAACAGATTTCACAGCCAGTAGAGTACAAATATAAGAGCCTAAGGAAATGACTCTGACCCCTTAAACTTTTGTTACATAACTTAAGTCTTAGATGATTATTTTATGTCTTCATCATTAGTGAATCAGTAAGAAAGTAGTTGGCTCCCCAAAATATGAAATGTTACAGAGAGAATTCTGTATGTAATTAGTCACATAACTTGGTAAAGCAGATCTTCAGGATCCTTCTCTCCCCCCCCTTCCTTAGTGAGGCGCATTTACCTCAGCATTTATGTGTAAGGGCTTATTCACATGAGCGTATATCCGCCACAGGACGATATACGCTCCATCTGATGCATTGGATTCCAATGCATCAGATCACACAGATGTATTCCCGCGGCATAAAAGCTCCCGGCTGGCAAATATAGTGCTTGGCGCTTTTACGCCACGCAGGAAAGATAGTCCTGGAACTATCTTCCCAGCCACAATACGTTGGCCGCTGCATGGGAGCCTATGACATTGGCTAGAGAAGGAACGTGGGAGGGAGTTTAGCAGCGTGACTGCTAAACTTCCTCCCCCTTCTCTCCTTCTTTCCGTCTGTTTGCAATGGGAGAGGGTGGGGTGGGGGCAGGGCTAAGCTAAGATCCGTCCCTCCCATTGCTGGCTGCGGATAAGGGGCATGGAGGGGACGGGAGCTTAGTTTCATCCCCATCCTGCCCCCTACCATTGCAAACAGACGGAGGGGCGGAGAGAGGCAGAGAGACGGTGAGGGGGAGGGAAGGCATTGTAGCCTTGGCATATATGCGTCGGGCTCGGGCCGTCTGAACGAGCGCACAAATGTTAGATTGGTGCACCTGTTTACTTGTTTTTATGGTGCCGGCGGGTGCACGTAAAAAAGCTTACGACCATGTGAATCCAACCTAAGGGTGTGTTCACACGAGCGCATAAACGGCGCGTTTTTGCGCCCAATCGTATAAACGTGACCATCTGAGGCATTGGTTTCCAATGTATTCGTTCGCACGGGCGATTTTACGGCGCGTAAAAACGGCAACCCGAAAAAAAAAAACGGAACATATGCGACCGAAATACGCGCCAACGCATATTCGATGGCCGAAAAGATAGTTTGCAAAGTAGGAACAAACGATAATACGCTTTCTAGCTCTGGTCATGATCGCCGAAAAACATTCTTTCCGCCAATTAAACGCTGCGCGCGTGCGAACGTAAATACGCCTATGCTCGTGTGACCGCGCCCTAAGGCTGCATCAAAAGTCTCCAGCACTTATTAGTACTCCAGTAAACTACAGTTTTTCAGTATAACGGCTCTTTCCCACAAGCATATATCGGCTGCTGTTTTCACAGCCTGCCGATATACGCTACGTTGGGAGAGATACAACTGGTGAACGGACGCACAAATCAAACTTTTGTATGCCCGTTCAGACGGCATGGGTCCCGGCGCATATATGCCAAGACTACCATACCGTCACTTCTTTTTCCTCCCTCCCACTCACAGGCTCACCTCTGTTCTCCTCCCAGCTTGTTCTTCGCAATGGAAGGGGATAGGGCGGAGGCGGAGCTAAGCGCCGGGCCATCCCGCCTTCTCCCATTGATGGCTATGGACAAGACACGTTCCCCCCTTGTCTGCAGCCAGCAATGGGAAGAGGCAGGAACGGGCCGGTGCTTAGCTCCACCCCCATCCCGCCCCCTTCCATTGCAAAGAACAAGCAGGGAGAAGAGCAAAGGTGAGCCTGCATGGGGGAAGCAGAGCAGCGAGAGGGAGTTTAGCAGCCACGCTGCTAAACTCCCTCCCACCTCCGGCCAGTGTCATGGGCTCCCATAGGAGCCCATTTAGCGGCCGACGTATTCTGGCCTGAAAGATAGTTCCAGGACTACCTTTTTTTTAGGCCTGGCGTAAAAACACCTGATGCTATATTGGCCGGCCAAGCGCTTTTACATCTCAGGAATACGGCCATGTGATCTCATGAAATTGAATCCAATGCATCAGATCACAGCATAAACCGGACGGCCGATATACGCTCGTGGGAAAGAGCCCTTAGGGTGGTTTCACACTTGTGTTTGGAGCCCTTTTAAAATTGATCAGTTTTTAACTGAATGTGGACTGATTACAAACTGAAGCAGAACTGATGCATGCATGCAAATACTTTTTGGGGGTAGAGTAGCTGATTATTGGATATGCAGGTCATTGCACACTCCACAAGTTTCACTCTGGGAGGTCTGCCAGAGCACTTCCTCCAAGACAGCACAATGCACACAGTACACAATGTACACAAAGCACACAATATACACTCCTGACTGGTGGGTGGTGGCTGGGCTTCTCCCTCTCTTCTCTTCCATGGGCGTCTCCCTCTCTCTCCTCTTCCATGGGCTTCTCCCTGGTCTTCCATGGGCTTCTCTTCTCATCCCTCACCCTCCCTGTTCCTCTGAGGTCACCTATTGTTTTGCTTTGCAGTGTACTGATAAAAAGGATCTATTCAACAATTCAACACTGAAGGCAGAAGGAAGCCCTTCAGTTTGTCATTGACTATAATGCAAAAAAGAAAATGGAAATGTGCATTTTTTTGGATGGGAATAATAATGCTCCAAGCTGTGCTTTTTTTTTCTCTTTCAGAAAAACTGAAAGCGAACAGAATGGAGTCAAACTGAACCCAAACTGGGGGTAAAAAATGTATGGTTGTTTATGGGTTCAGTTTGATTCACTTTTTTTTATTTAAAAATAATGGAAAACAAAGACTGAGGGACAGACACAGATGTGAAACCAGCCTTAGTGATGCCGTCCTTAGCTGTACTTCTACCACCGGCTGTAAATCAAGATGTAGGGTTCCCTTATGCATGGTGGCAGTGGTGCAGCACAGAACTGCACTACTACCACAAGGCATGGTGAACTCATCAAGGAATCAGTCATATACTGCTTATCTGAGTCTTCAAGGAATATGCTCACTGCTAGGGGAGTATAAGTTCTGTTGGTGCCTATGTCTGTTTTATTATTAAGTGCCCCACCATCCCTGAATGTCATTCAATCGCCACTGAAGGTAAATAACCTTCCCCCTTCCCTCTCCCCTAATTCTCTGTAGTTCTGACATTCCATTCAGGAAACAGTTCAGAACGTCATAGATGCAGCACTCTACTCGAGGTCTCACACACTTTACTACCTTATTTCTCTTTATATACATCCAGTAATCTTTCTGCAACCTTACATACCCATTACATCTTTAACATAAACCTCATTAATCTTATTGGCTACAAAGAGTTGAATATCATCATTTGAAAATAGCACTTTACCCGTAACCCCAGCTCGAACCATAACTCAGTCCATTATTAACTGTTGGAGCCTCTTTTAATCATTGCTGTCCAGATTACTAATATATGCATCCTCGCTATCTTCACTAACCATTTAGTTCCTCTCCTGATGCTGAGCCTCACTTATGTGTCCTGTTGCTGGGAGGTATGACCTCAACAGCTGTTCCATGTGGCAGTCCCCGACACAAGTCCACAGATGTCTGGATGGTCATCCTGCTGTTGAATCCACAATAATGATGCCCTCTTTTGTGCAGCTCTTTAAACCTATGGTATCTGGTCATCAGGGCCCTTTTGCAGTCCACATTCAGCCCCCAGATTACCGGGGCCCTTTCGCCATGAGCATCGAGTCCCTCGGTCATCAAGGCCCTTTTACTGTCTCTCTAAAGCCCCTCTTGCAGTCACTTTTCTCTCCCATGCTGCTCCCCATGTAGTGGCCACTACCATGTCCCTGGTTCCTGTTATGTAGCCTCTTTCGCACCGTAGCTGCGTCACTCTGCTGCTGGGCTCTTTTAGAAGCCCCTGCACACATTCTGCTGCTGCATCATACTGTGACGCAGCTCCAATTATATTTGTAGCACTAAGTAAGTTCCAGTACCTTTCTTGGGGCAGGACAAAACAAGGCTCCTCTCTGATTGCTCTGCTCATTGGTGATGATGTCGTCTGGGGTGAAGCTAAAGTACTGAGGCTGGTCAGCATGAGCAGCACAGCCACTTATCTTCAGTGGAGGGCTAAGTGTCAATCCTTATACCCTCTTACACCAGCACCTAATGATATATGATTGTGGAGCTGCTTTTGTACATCAGTGACCCAGGAACTGTAAGTTTTGACTGTAAACAGCACCAAAGGTCCCCCAGACTGAAGAGCATTGCATTGCATAAGGTCATAAGTACGCAGCGCTGATTCCATATCTGTATTCTGCCATGGGGAATGCTGGAGTAGTGTTTATTGATATAGTATATCAACACTATACTGTAATTAGAGGTCTACAAATGATTATGCAGATTATATGCAAACAAAATTGCAGGATGCCAGAGCTGAATATAGTACTAGGATATGTGGATGCTGGATGACAAGGTGAGAATGATCTTGCCCATAAGACAAGTCCTAAGAGTGTAGGCCAAAAGTGATAGAACACAAGGACACTCTGTTATAATAGGAACAGTGTGTTTAGCGTGAAGCACGTTTCCTCCAACTGACTCATCAGTAGCAAAGTTGGCTGAGGGCTAACCAGATGTTCTGCCGTGTCTATGGGGCTTCACCATCTGGTTCTTCCTTATGCATCGTCCCTTTCTGATTGGCCAAATCATTCTCTGCAGAACTAAATGCAGACAAAAGCAAAACTGATGTTTGTAGTCAAATAAGGAGTAAGTCAGCTTCAGTAAAGCCACCTGTCAACTCTGAGCGGGGAAGGGAGCTCTATCCGAAATGTCATCTCAAAATGCCAGCCTGTTTAAATAACATGAGGCGATTGAGAGTAACATCGGATATTGTATCCAACTCCCAAATGCCACACAAGGTTTATTCTCTGGGTCTTAATGTCACTGAGAGCATCATTGGGGCCCCTAATGGGACTGATAACACCATATGTTAAGGTCACCACATTTGGGACTTCTGTTCATATAGTGTAGGTGGTGCACTGCTAGACCCTAACCTGTGGGGTATTAGAGAATCCTATTATCCAAGTGCTCTTAGGCATGGCCCAGTTGCAGACTATAACTCTCAGTAGAAAATCATTAAAGAGCGGCTTTATCTCTGGTTTTAGGTGGTGAATTGAAATCCATTTAACATTGCTGAGCGCAAGCGTTTGTGGAGCCATCTTTGCTGTTGGCCCTGAAGAGTGGCCAGTGCATATGGCTAACATTGTACTCGGATCTTCTGGTCTTTGTCCCTTTGGACCCCAGGTTATCAATCTGTGACATGTCTACCCCAGGGAATATACTCCCTGCAAGTGGCAGCAGGCTTACATAGTCATCACTATGGTCTATCAGTCGGGAGGAGTATTGTCTCTCTTTGAGGAGAGCACCTAGAAGGTGAGTGAGCAAACTTGGAAAGCCATACATGCTCCTTTGGGTAATATGCAAATAATAAAGATGGAACAATAGCTCTGCAGTGCCACCTATTGGATGGCAGCTTTCCTTCAAATCAATGTCCAACCCTTTATACAGGTCCTAACAAAGATTGGGAATTGAAAACCAAACCAGAATTCATACACAGACAGCTGTTTCGGGTATTTGCAGTAGGATTCTGGGTTGGCAAGTGAGAGGCCTGAGACATGACTATCATTTATGTCTAGAGAAGCCTCTGGAGATCTTTTCTGCCTCCATATGGGTGTTCTATTGTTCTAGTATACCATAAGTCATCATAATTCTTGAGCTGTCATATAAAGCCTTCCCAGGGGGGCGGATCCTGGCCGCTGAGCGAGATGGTGGTCTGAGTACAGAGCTCCGTCTCAGCGGTGCCTTCCAGGGCTAAATACAGCAGCTACAAGCAGCGCAGATGGGGAAGATTACAAAGGAGAGAGGAGGGGAACCCTCAGGAACACCCCGATCGCAAAAGGGACAAACAGATATGCAGAAATACCTTAAAGAACGGAGCGCACGCTCCCCCCGCTCCCAGCTAAAGATGGCGCCGGCCCGGGAATCTGCAGCATCTGCAGCAGCTCACAGTAAGGCAGAGGAGGAAGGGCGGTCATCAGAGGAAGAAGAGGGAGAGAATGTCTCTAGAGCTTTTATGAGAGACTTATTCTCCCAAGCCCTACTTCCACTCAAGTCAGATCTCACAGAGATCAAGGAGGACCTGAAGCAAATGGGGCGACGTGCAGAGGACTTAGAATCCACCTCTGCCTCCATTATCACACATGCGTGTGAGATGGAGAAAATCATAAAAGAACAGCATTAGCAGCTTAACAAAACCCTGATAATGCAAGAAGACCTGGAGAACAGGAACAGGCGCAGCAACGTGCGCATCAAAGGGCTCCCTGAATCCTGGGCTACTGACTGTCTCCACAAAGTTGCAACAGAGATTTTCACCTCATTATTAGGAGCAGAAAGAGCCGGAGCAATTAACATTGAGCGGATACACAGAGCCCTGCGTCCTTTACCCCCTGCATCAGACCCCCCAAGGGACGTGGTCTGCAAATTGCTCATGTTTCCAGATGCTGTAGCAATACTGAGAGCAGCGAGACAGCAAAAAGATCTTCGCTATGCCGACACCCCTATACAGCTATACCAGGACTTAGCGCCCTCAACCCTGGCGAAGCGCCGGGCACTGCGTCCGCTCTTGGAAATATTAAAAGAGAACGGCATAAAATACGCCTGGTTGTTCCCGTTTGGGCTGGGAGTTACTTACAAAGGTCGCAGGCTCAATGTACGGACCCCAGAAGATCTGCAACAGCTATGGCAACTACTAGAGGTAGAACCCGTACAGCTTCAAGGATGGTTACCTTTGCCCGATTTACCAAGATTCCCCAGCCTAGCTGTGCAGGAGAATTGGCAGACTGTGAGGAATCCTAAATCACCGAAAAATAGAAGGAAAAAATCAAAAGAAGATGTCGCAGAAATGGATACCTGAAAGAGACTCTAGTCCCTACTAAATTCGTACCTTTAAGTAGTTGTTCCCTCTCTCACCCCCCCCCCCCCTTAGACAATATTTTGCGAATAGTATTTCTCAGGGTGATGCACAACATTCATCAAGAGACCCTGGCTTACAGAACGGGAGGGGATTCGCCCCCAATATTGGCCCGAGTTCCTTATCTTGGGCAGAGAGAGAGGAATCAGCTGGCAGTTTGCCCGCCGATGAAGAAGGGTTTATACCACATACTTCCAGACCCCCCCTCTCTCCCTTGGGTGGCGACTCTGAGGTTTTCCCAGTTCGGGAACAAATGTCTTTCCCCCTACAGGACACGAATAGTCCTGGAGGGCGCCTGCCAGGTCAGGCTGTTGATAGTTTCCCTAGTGACCCTGGTGTTAGGGGTCACTGGTGCAACACCGATTGAAACTCTCCCCCCCCCCCCTGGAGGAGGACCGGAATCACACCGGACCTCTCCTTAACAGGGTGCAGAGTGCCAAAGTTAATTACTGTTTATACTTGACTTCTGTTTTTTGCTGTTTTTTTTAACCTACTCATCCTTCCCTTCCCCCTCTTTCCCTCACTCCTCCCCCTACCCCTCAGGTGAGGACCCCAGTGTTATATTGCAAAAGTATAATCGCCAATTAATATTATCTTCTTTTTCTCAGATATCGCTTTACCTTTCTACATACGGCAAACTATGAATGATCTACGCTTCACATCATTCAATGTCAAGGGCCTCAACTCGCCGCTGAAACGCCACAACATCGCAGTGCTGCTAAAAAGGTACAACTCGAAAATTGTTCTCCTGCAGGAGACGCATTTTAGAGGGGACAAGTGCTTCGCATTGCCAGGCAGACAGTACCCCCAATGCTACCATAACTCCCACCCTTCCTCGGCATCTAAAGGAGACTCCATACTCCTTCACAAGTCTGTGAATTTTGTATGTGAGTCCCAATACTCGGACGGAGAGGGGAGAGTGTTATTTCTTAAAGGTCTCTTGGATAATGTTAAAATCACTATAGCAAATGTATACGCTCCAAACACGGACTAGGCACGTGGTTACTCAAACAGTTCGACACACTCAAACATTTTGCAATAGGTCACGTGATATTGGGGGGCGATTTTAATGTCACCCTTAACCCGGTATTAGACTCATCCGTGGGCCGATCCCAGATCTCGCAGGTCAAATTAAGAAAACTTAACCGAGGTCTCCAGGAATTGGGAATGATCGATGTATGGCGTCTCCTTAACCCCTCAGTGAGGGACTACACTTTTTTTTCTTCGGTCCATTCCTCTTTCCAGAGACTGGACTACCTGTTGATATCCAAGGGACTATTGGAGTTTCTAAATAAAACGATAATAGATCCGCTGACCATCTCTGACCACGCCCCCATACACATCCTGCTCAGACCCATCCACCCACCCTGCAAAGAATGGAGATGGAGACTAAATCCGTCACTGTTGGATTCAGAAGACGAGGCTACAAAGCTCTCTAAAGCTATTGAGGAATACTTTCTTCTGAACGCGAACGGAGAGGTCGGCACCCCCACCGTCTGGGAGGCTCATAAGGCCTATGTGAGAGGCCTATTAATCGCACTAGGCTCCAGGGTCAAGAAAAAATTACAAAAAGATATAGATACAAAACTCGCATTAATAGCTAAGCTTGAACAATCCGTCAAACTTTCGCAGACTCTTGATAACTTGGAGAGACTAGAAGACTTAAGAAAAGATTTGAAACTCTGCCTTGAATCGAGGTTCAACAAAAAGAACCTCTACATGAAGCAGGTCGTGTACGCGCAAGGAAATAGGGGCAGCAAATTTATGACATCGCTAATTAAAAAAGCCCAGGCCAAGAACACAATTAGAGCTATGAAAACCACATCTGGTACAATGGCTACATCCTCTGAGGAAATTGCCAAAGAATTCCAGATGTTCTATAAAAAATTATACAACATACAAACATCCCACACGGGAGGAGGGAATCAGAGTTTGCAAGAACAAATTGACAGGTTCCTCCAGAAAGTAAATATGCCTAAGCTGGATCACCGGGAAGCGGAATCTCTGCTGACCCCGGTTTCCCAAGAGGAGGTAAAAAACCTGATAGATTCCTGCCCGCCTAACAAAAGTCCAGGCCCTGACGGATTGACCAGAGCTTATTATAAAACCCTTCAAGCAGTGCTGGTTCCAAGGCTAACAGATCTCTTTAACGCCCTACTGGGGGGTAAAGAACTACCTAGACAGGCACAGGAGGCCCAGATTACCCTTATCCCGAAAGAAAATAAAGACCCCACACTTTGCGGAAATTATAGGCCGATTTCGCTTATTAATTTGTACGTAAAGTTGTGGGAGAAGCTTTTGGCGAAAAGGCTCGAGACTCTGGTCTCTTCCTTGATTGACGGGGGACAGGCAGGGTTCGTGAGGGGGAGAGAGGGCAAAGATAACTGTCATAGACTATTACACGCAGCTCGTTATGCCCAAAAACACCAAATTCCCCAAGCCTTTGTAGGCACAGACGCAGAAAAGGCGTTTGATAGGGTGAATTGGACATACATGAAAAGCGTACTGCTTAATTACAATCTACCACCAGACCTTGTATCTGCTATTTTTACACTCTACGCTAAACCCCACGCGAGACTGCGAGTAAACGATGCTATGTCCCCTCCATTTGAAATAAATAACGGTACACGGCAGGGGTGCCCTCTCTCCCCCACACTATTTGTTCTGGCTCTGGAGCCTCTCCTGGTGGAAGTAAGACAAAACCCGAACATTAAAGGGCTTTCTATTGGGGACAAGGTACTGTCTACAGCGGCATTCGCCGATGATATTGTCTTTTTGATCACCAACCCTATTGAGGGTCTCCCCGGGCTGGTGGGGCTGCTGAACCTCTTCGGAGAAATTTCAAATTTTAAAATCAACTTCCATAAATCCACAGTGTTGAATATCTCTATCCCCCGCGCCCTTTCTAACACCCTCTCGACATCCTCCCCCTTTACGTGGTCAGAGGTGTCATTGGACTATTTAGGAGTGAGTATAACAAAAAGAGCGGAAGACCTGTTCAAAGCTAACTTCATACCATTGGTAAACAAAATTAAGAACCTTCTGAGATCATACAATATACCAGTTATATCGTGATTCGGTAGAAAGAACATCCTGAAGTCTTATATACTTCCAATAGTGCTATATAGAATAAGGATGCTTCCTATCCACCCCCCTACAAGCTTTTTTAAAACCCTGCGCACCATTTTCTCCGGCTTTGTATGGAGACAACGGAGGTCGAGACTGGCCTATAGCCTAATGATAAGGAGGGGACCTGAGGGAGGCATCGACCTGCCCAACATAAGCGATTATTACAGGGCTTCACAACTAGGTTACTGGATGAATCTAGTGAACCCGATAGGAGACAAGTTACTAGCAGCAATGGCCCTGCAATATAACAGGGAGGCTTCAGAGGGGGATTTATGGCTACCCGAAAAAAACCGCTATAGAGCAAAAAACTTTAATCCCTTGCTGAGAGGCCCGTGTGAAGTATGGGACGGGGTAAGAGAGAGATTGGCTCCGTCACCCTCTCCAACCTTTCCCCTGAATACAATACACAAATTACTAGACCTCAGGGCTGATCCAGTCACTGAGTCGGTCTGGAAAAAATTCAGAACCCTCAGGATTGGAGACTTGCTTTCCATAGCGCATCTTTCCCCTTCAGAGATACTCCAAACCCTCCTGCCCTCGCATAAGCTATCTTTTCTACACCAAGCAATGGTGACCAGCGTAATAGGAGAATTCATTAAGAGATATAAAGGGGCTAGACCTATGCTTCCCTTTGAGACCACCCTAAATAATAAAGACCCGAAATTAAGGAAAATTGCTCCTCTACGTAAACGCTACATAACACCTCAGAGTATAACTAAACCAGCTTTCATTAGCTCCTGGGAGAAAGAGCTTGGCGTTTCTTTATCCCAAGAAGACATCAATTCAATATTAGCAACTTCATTTGGTATCTCCCCCTGCATTATGGCTCAGGAGGCGCACTATAAACTGCTTGTAAGGTGGTATAAGACCTCGCAGTGGCTTAATGCTTATAAATTAGCCTCCCACGATAAATGTTGGAGGTGCGTAGAGAGGAGGGGTCATACCTCCACCTATGGTGGAACTGCCCCCCCCTAAAATCCTACTGGAAGGGAGTTGAGGAGATCCTGAAGAAAATTAAACCAAACTTTACACTCTCACCAGAGATACTGTTCCTCTGGAGGCCTTCCGCAACATTCCACCCCAGAAAGGACAAACTGATGGCATTTCTGATAGACTCAGCTAAAGCATTAATACCACTGCACTGGCAATGCGAAGCACCCCCCTCACTAAAACAATGGAAAGAAAAAGTAGATAGTCTCTTCAATCTAGAAGAGCTATCGAGTTGGAAGAATGGCACACATAACAGATTTACCAAAATCTGGAACCCCTGGTGCAGCTTGAGGCTCTTGGACATCTTTTCTCATAGAGGTACCTCTCCTACTACCACCACCACCTGAACCCCCCCTTCCCTCCCGTCCCCCCCTCCTTTCCCCCCCCTCCCTATTTACCCCCCCCCCCCCCCCGTCTCCACTTAATTGTTTATTAAGAATTTTATGTTTGAGGTTTTACCTCAACGCCTTGGTCTCAGGATTAGCGCTAAGTAGCGCGAAGCACCGGGATGATTGAGATGCAAAATGCGTACTTAGTATGAGTGTAAGCAAACAGCTATACCTCAACCTAAGCTTGTAATTTGATCCAAATGAATGTTTGTTTCTTGCATTGAGTGAAAAGATAATTGTTTTCGATATCCTAGACGATTTGTCTGTTAGAAAACTTGAATAAAAATTGATTTGAAAAAAAATATATATATATATAAAGCCTTCCCATAGTTTCCATTCCTCTAAACAATGTAATGAGTCGACTCTAATGGCAACTTCCACTTTTATATCTTCAGCTATAACAGTGAGATATATGACGACAGCTTCAGTAGATGTACATGAGCAGCAGCCCTAACCTATCAGCACAGCAAAGGGGCACATAGTTTAATAATTACACTGAGCATCATAGGCTGGTTGCAATTTACAGTAACTTGTATTTTTTCCTTTTTTTAGAAGCACCACTGTCTTTCTTTTGGGCATGCTCAGTGGGACACCATTGGAATCAATGGCATTGTGAAGTAGGGTCAAAGTTCTGGAAAACTTTAGTGCATTCCTCAGGTCCATGGATCCATCAATCTAGAAATTGATGGATGTTCAAGTGTTATCTTGTCATATAGTTCAATAATAGATCAAAGAAACCTAAAAGTGCATTACTCTTTACTACCAATTATGTTTTATTAAAATTGGTTTGAAATAGTTAATTTCTTGATATATCTTTATAGTGATAGTAGCTCAGTTTAAGGGCTTCTACCCACTAGCATTTTTTTAACGCTGTGATATCGGTACGTTTTTTTTTAATGGGACTTTCTAATGTTAAAACCACATCGCACAATAATCACAAAAGCACAAACTTGCGAATTTTGTGCGATGTGATTTCAACATTAGAAAGTCCCATTGAAAAAAACGCAGCGATATCGCAGCGTTAAAAAAACGGGTAGTGGGTAAAAGCCCTTACTGATACTGAGTTCCAACTGCAGCCCCCTATTACAGCAGTGTTGCCCAACCTCTTCAGCCTTGGCATACCCCCCGAGAAAAAGTTTTACTACGTGGCACCCCTACCAAAAAATGGGGTATGGTTGGAGGGTGTTAACAGGGTGTGGCTTATAACGATGCATGAAATTACCTCTGATATTCTGGGCACCTGCCAGCCTCTAGTGAGCGCAGTGCCACTGGCCACTTCTGCATCACCTGACCAGTGGTGCTGAACTCACTAGAGACCACCGGTGAAGGAGGAGCCAAGAGTGCGAAAACTTCAGAGGTGAGAGGGAGCGCGGTATCTTCTGAAATCAACTGTGGAAGCGCAACTGATTTGGAGTCAAAGTCCACACCAATGGTGCGTATTTTGAATCGGTGTCTTTTGCAGAAATGTTGTAGATTTTGCCGCTGTACTTCCGCATCACCTGACCAGCAGCACTTCATGCAGTACATGCCGCCGGGTACTTGGTGAAGGAGTCCGCTGGCAGCCAGAAACTGCGGGTACACAGCTGATTAAGAGTGAATATCTGCACTAATGGTGCTGATTTTGACATTGTTTTGGATGTGGAAATGCTGTGGAATTTGCCGCCAATATTCTGGAACATTTCTGTCCCACGTAAGCACACCCTTAAGGGGTTTTCCAGGCAAACAGTGCAGTTTTGATGCTGAATTTGGTGCAGGTACCTACCAAAAAAGGTTACATGCAAATATACCCTAACCAAGTAATGATGGTCCCTGTTCTTTTTTTCATATTTTTGGCCAAATATATATATATAGGAAGTCTGATGGGGAGGGGGTAAAATCAAAAGACATTTTTTTTTTAGCAAAACCTGAGCGATCCCCAGCTTGCAAGCCGCGGCAGCCCTGAATGGCTCTAGCGACACATCAGGATGCTAAAGGGAGCTCTTCAGTTTTCTGCATGTTGTTTATACAGATTCAAAAGTCAGGATATCTTTTAAACAAAAAGACATATATGTAGGAAATTTTGTAGAACACTTTAAATGCATGGGGGGAACTTTTTGACATTATGTGGATGTCTGCAAGCTATCTTGATCGCAATTATCTTGTGAGCCCAACTAACTTCATTGAAAAGGGGGTCATGTGATACATAATTTCATTAGAAATTGAGAGGTACAGTCATTCTATCAATGCCTGCAACTAATTTTGAGTTATGGATGATGCCATGTTGAGTATTAATAAGGTTATGTTGAATTATGTGGCATGGAGAACACATGTCTTTTCAGGTACCAGAAGATGCCATTGACAATCTAGAAAAGAGTTGAGATTATCCTGATGGTCAGTAACAGAAGTTCTTATGAGATGGCCAGTGCTTTCAATAAGACAACTAGTGAGGGCACAAACTGCCATAAGACCCATTCTGAAGTTCAGGGAAACTGATAGTGTTCAGGATAAACCAAAAACAAGTCATCAAACAGTGTTTTCAGTCTCTGGTGTTGACAGCTGTGAAAGCTGATTCCATGAAGAGTCCATGGCAAAGCACCAAAACTTGCATTGGAGCATGGTGTGAGTTGAGCAACTGACGTAGGAACCCTCAAGATACACAAGTGCAAAATGCATGACCTATACCACTTTCAGCTCAGAATCCTCATTGCCTGTTCATAAATCCTACTAGACATATTCAATTGTGTGCAAACTGATTGGAAAAGGCATTTCCAACTTTGTGTAGATCACAGTGAAAGTCATTTTAAGTACATGTTATGAATTTGCCATTGTTACATGGTCAACACGCAGCTGTAACAATAAACAAAAATAGAAGGAAAATACTTTCTTCAAATCAATGTTTCATATTCAAAATAATCCATAACTTGAAAATCGTTACAGATATTCAAAAAATAACTCTACCTATCAATTTCTGATAAAAGTCTACCCTTAAATCATGTATCTCATGACCCTGTAGGAAAGTTTCTTGGGCTAAATCCCAGATGGCTGCCAGTAAGGTGGTCAACAGTCACCACGATAGTGAAAAAAAAGTTTTTCTCCACCCATCTAAGTGTTCTATACAGTTTCCTACTTGTATCTCTTGTTCAAAAGATGTTCCATGTGGTCTTGACTTTTGAATCACCCTCTTCATTGACATTATGTGATAGTCCTTCTCTACCAGTGGGTGCAGGCAGTTAGGTTATTTTTCATATATTTTTATATGCAGGGGACTTGGAGCTCTGTAACAGAAAAAGACAACTCTGTCTGCTATGAAGATAAGTTATGAAGTTAATCAGCTCAGGATTTTGCACCCAAAGACAACATTGTAATAAAAGGTGCAGATTCACTTTAAGGCCCACTCCAGGCTTGCTACTGAGTATTTAGCACAATTCAATTCAGCTCACCGAGATCTCCAATAAGATTTATTAGCTTCTGATTATTGAGGAAGGGTTATTAAACTTGTGTCATTTTTTACTACTTACTGTTGCATATTAGATACATGGCATTATTATATTCAGGGAAGATCTATTGACCAGCATACATCCTGACTTGAATGTGAATTATTCACCCAAATGAATAAGGGGAAGAATCATGACCTGCGCATCTAATTAAACCATGGAAAGTAAGCAGATGCAATGACTTTAGGTCATCTCACCAGAAACAAAAAAAAGTCATTATTATGATGTGGCTGAAATAGTCTCTGTGTACCAGATGGTAGCATAATTGGTGACATCTAATGTTTAATTTAAGCCTATGTGTCCACAGGTATGTACCACATCCTAAACAGAACATAAAGAATTATACAAAAAAACAACCATGAATTACTATACATATCTTAAAGTGATCATAAACTTCAAACATGATTTACTTCAAAGGACTTTCCCATTTGGAGAACTACATTCCACTTTTCCTACGGCAAAAGTCAGAGTAAAGAGTCCCTGCAATGAGTATAAACCATATATGATATGGTTGCCCAATCATTTAAATGGTCACCATATAATACATTTTACCTGAATGGAGTAGCTGTATGGTGCTTTCTCCAATGACAACCAATAATAGGTGGGAGTTAAGGCCCATTTAGACACAACGATAATTGCTCAAAAGATGTCGCTCAAGCGACTTTTGAGCAATCATCGTTGTGTCATTTATAGCGCAAGATGATCGCTCAAGATGAGCGATCACCTAGCACTGCCAGCAGACAATGCAGAAGACAAGCGGGGTGTCCCCGCTTGTCTTCTGCATACAGCTGTTCCCCCGCTCCGAGCGCCCGGCTGTTATAGAGCCGAGCACTGGGGGTGGAGGATGCAGAAGACAAGCGGGGTGTCCCCACTTGTCTTCTGCATCCAGCTGTTTTCTGCACGGAGTGCCCGGCTTTTGAGCGAATTTTGAGCGATAATCGTTGTGTCTAAATGGGCCTTTAGAGAGGCTGGACCCTAAGGTGTCTTCATTCTAAGAAAGGGGTAAGAAGAAACAATCCCTACTTCAGGCAAGCCCTATTTTCTAAGCGGTTCCTTTAAAGGTGTTACTCCTTGAGATGATAGTACATTGACAGTGAGGATCTCATCATAGAGCTCTTTTCTTGGAGGAAGTTTAAAGATTTGCCAAGTCATCTTGTGGATTGCAATTTATCAATTATTATGAACCATACTGTTGCTATTTTCTTTTTACGGTGGTGTGGGCTCCTTTGCTCATATGGCCTATGTACAGCTGCACATAAAATATCGTCAGCTCCTGAGCTATTGCTTTAAGTCAAATATTAAATTTCTAGTCAAATCTTTAAAGAGCAACTAAACTTTCAAACTTGTTTTCATAAACCAGTAGTGCTGGCAAATACAAGAAACTGTAATATATCTTGTTAGAGAAAAATGCCTCTTTCTTCACTTATCAGACACTTTTCCTCTTCTCCCCTGCCTCCTGTACTGATAACTCACTCTGAATGTACTGCTAGGATCCACACACCAAAGTCCATACACTGACACATCAACTTACATCTGCAGAAGTCTATGGGAGGGGAGGAGGAGGAAAAGAGAGGAAGGGGAAGGAAGAAGCTGCTGAAAGAGGAGAGGTAGACAGAGTCACAGGCTGCAGTTCGGCTTCTTTCAGACTGTGCTGTTCAATCCAGTGCTGGTTCTGTCCCTGCATCTCACATGCAGAAAACTGCATTGAGATGGAACCTGGATGGCATCGTAGGAGAGAATATGTGTGACAGAGACCCTTGTTCTCTGTCTCACTTAGTTTTTGATTATCCTCAGCGTTTTTCTATTCAGTGTAAAAGATTGACAGGGACGGAAACTGTGTGAGACAGAGACCAGTAAGGTCTCCATCTCACATATTCTCCTCTCTGTGGTGCTGTCCAGGTTTTGTGCATTGAGGACAGAAACCATGATGGAATCAATGCTGGATTCACAAAAACAGTAACAGCCTTATTTGATCTGCCCGTGTACAGACTTTGGTGTATGGATCTTACCAGTACATGCAGAGTGAACGCTCAGTGCAGGAGGGTTGGGGAAGAACTGTCTCATAAGTGTTGAAAGAAGAATTCTTTTCTACTAAGGGCCCTCTTACACAGGGTGATTGTCAGACACACAAGCATTCCAGCGGTGATCGTTCCTGAGCTTTCACACAGGAACAATCATCGCTCAGTTAATAGAGACAGAGCGGAATCAAGATTGCTTCAGCCGCCTGCCTCCATTCACAGTAAACAGGCAGTCATTCATAGATAAATGACTGCCTGTTCACACGGGACGATCATCACTCAATTTTTATGCCCACAGAAACTGAATGATGAATGAGAAGTGAACAAATTATCGTTTGCTGTCCAGTCGCTGCAAACATTTACAGTGAATGCTTATTGTTCAGATTCCCATGATCCAACCAGAATCTGAATGGTTATTGGCCCGTGTAAGGACCCCAAAATATATTGCAAGGTTTATATACACTTGTACTGTTGATTTCTGAAAAAAAGTTTAAAGGTTTAGGTACTCTGACTAATAGTGTTGGGGTATGGCCACGTTTATTCAAGCAGCTCTCTGCATAGGGGAAGAAACTTAAAGAAATGCATAAGCCGATTGCTATTGTGGAGGTATGAGAGCCTTCCAAGTTCATACTCTATGTCCGCAGGTGTTGAATATAAAGGATCTTAATGACTTAATTACACGGCCCAGTGTAGGTTGCACCATGGATTGAGGAGTTAGTGACCAGTTCACAGAAAGAAAAGTCCCATGGAGAGCCAATATAGCTGAAACTGATAACTGAGACTGCAACTTCTTGTCACTACGAAACAGTTGTACAAGAGAAGATTCCCCCAAAAAAGGATTCCGGAGCGCAGGGAAGCTTTACTATTCGGCTAGATAGTGGTACTTTATCCAGCACTTTCACAAAGATTAAAAATGCTTCTTTTATTTAGCAAGCCATTAAAAGTAACTCCAATACAGATATTGCTTACCGCCATACTGCGTCCGCGTTTCAAGTAATTGGCTTGCTCTTATTCATAGCTGGAATCACCAGTACATGCATGCATTTTTAAAAACACCATACAAAGCACCCAAATCTTTGCCACATAGAAAATAGTAATATAACACAAAGAAAACAGCAAAATTACAAAAGCACCGACTTATATGGTAATAATAAACCTACACAAATGTTCGTAAAAAGGAAAATAAAAAAATGTACCCCGAAAAAGAGGCCATATCCATAAATATAGAGCAAACTGTTCTTATAACTGAAACCCTGTGGAAACCTTCCATTCAGGCGGAGGGTTCATGCAGGGTCTTTATTAAGGCACTGCCATTTCCATTAACAGATCTGAATACTTTTTCAATGTCATAAAGCTGGAAACATTTTGCTTGTTTCTTATGTACCTCAATAAAGTGCTTTGCGGCTCCAGATACATTTGTTGTGTTCTTTTCTACAGCAGACACATTTTCCGCTCCATATTTATTGATATGTCTTCTTTTTAGTGATGTTGTTTGTTAGGCATTTACTGAACTTTTGTGCGTGTTGATTACCATATAAATTTCGGTGCGTTTGTAGTTTTGCTTTTTTATTTGTATTGTTAGTATTTTCTATTATTAAACATTTCTGTGTTTTCGTACGGTCCATGGTGTTTTTAAACATGTTTACACATACTGATGACATCTACAGTGAATAAGAGCAGTTTAATTGGCCGAGACAAGTAAATATATTTCAGGACTATCGCTGTTTTCATATCATTTCAATAAAGGAAGCATTTTTTTCACTTTTGATGGAAGTAATGGAGAATTGATTTCTTCTACAAGGAATATTTACTTTGTAAGCCGGCAAGGCACCGTACGCACTCCACAGTATATGAGTACTATCGCTATATAATTACAGATTGTGGTGAGTTCTAATTATAATTTGGCGAGGATCGTTTTTCTTTCTCTCTTTTTATACCTACCATTAATGCCTATTATAAAAGTCTTTCTTGATATATATTACTTTTCTGTTATCTGAATAGTGGAGTCTGGAGTGCTCTACACCGGTTTTCCCTATCTGTGTCTCTATGAGAGTTGTAGTTCTACAAGAACAAATGGAGTTTTGGGAACACTGCTCTACATGATAACCATATTGTATATGGTTGGGCTTCCTGAGTTGCTAAATTCACAATCCCAAAGAGAAAATAGTGACCTAATTATCCATAAAACCAAAGCAATAACAAAACAAAAGCTCCCGGTTCATACAAAGTTCAGATATGGTTATGAAGCAATTAGCGTCAAGCATCATCACTATGAGTAATGTAAATTAGACAATTAACCAGCTTTAATTTTCGTAGCTTTTATTAAAATGTTACTATACAGACGGTTTCCACATCATTTGCACTTCTAGCTTTGTAGATGTCATTACGCTCGCAGTCCCCACGGTCTACCAACTTGTTCCCTTGCAGAGTGGAGCCACTTTGCAATCTTAAGGAGAACTGTGAAACATAAGCAGTGTATGAATGAGAGGTAAGGAGGGGTACAATTACATGGATGCAATTATAAAAACAAAATTAAGATTGTTCAATGAGTAAGTTCAATTCTGTTCCATTTTATCAAAGAAGAACCCAGGCTGTGACCTCTCTCAGCCAGTACTAGGGACAATCAATACTAGGGACTATCATGGCCATGAAGAAATGTCCAGCAGATTGATGAAATAGATGTATTTGGGCAATGATGAGGAAAGCAAAGAGAATACGGGAGATGTTTATACTTTTGATGTTGGATTTGGAGCTCAGTCTGTATTATACAGAAGCACTCTATCTTGATGGTACAGATTGGCCATAGCAGAAGTTCCTGCCGATCAGACGGCGCTGTTAGCGACTGATGTAAATAGATGAAATGAGCTTTTACACCAGAACAAGCTTCTCAATTTCTACCTGATGAGAGTTGAAGGGTGCAGCTGAATTCCTAGAGGCAGCCCTTTGATCGACCAGCTGCTATATCATCTCTGCCAAATTGCTTATCAGCGCCATGCATTACAAGACCCGCCTTTACAAGATGAGTGTGAAGGGGTAGCAAAATTGGTCTGTTCTGCACTTTGACCTGAGGGTGTATATGAAATTAGTGGAAAAGAGTCAGAAGTGTCAGCTCCAAATGTCGAGGCTTGTAGTCACACTAGAAATCACACACTACATAATAGGCTGAAAAGGAATGTACCATCAGAAAATGACATATTATTTAAATCACCTCTTTAGGAAAAACATTTTTAAGAAGGTCTTTTTTTTTTCATTTTCAATGTTGCTATACGGAAAAAAAAATTAGAAATATGATGGTTCTCAATCTGGCCACTATGGCAATCACAGTAGGCAAACGTCCTGCCTTAGGTTGCTCAGTTTCCACCTATGCTGTGCAGACTAGGGTGGCTTAGCAGACGTACCTTCTTAGCATTGGAGGGAGAGGCTACAATGACAGTTGACTGCTCTATTGTACAACTGAAGGTTCTGTTTCCTCCATGCTAAGACTACTGTATGCAGCTGAGGTGCCCATTTTTTAAAAACATATACAGTAAAAAAAAGATGCATTCCTGTATGGGATTTTTTCTTTTCAGATGTATTCAATGAAGATACATAAAAATGTCGGGGCATATGTTAGTACTAGTGATCAAACTTTTGAAAAGTTTGGTTTGGGCGGTTCTCCAAATTTTGTTAAAAAGTTTGTTTTGGTCAGACTTAGTTCAAGCCAAACTGGAACTTCTTTAATACATGTTAGGGCTGGCCAGGGCGGATGGCCAGGGAATCCCTATGCCAACCCTCTCCTGTGTTCCTACGTACTTGCCCCCCTGGGCTAAGCCTTAACAGCCTAAATAGCCTAAACCTAAATAGCTAACAGAACCTAATCAGCAACCAGGGAATAGTCAACCAGGCAGGGTCAGACCCAGAAAACACGTGTGCAGTACCGAGGGTAACCAGAGGCGAAGTCAGAGGCAAGCAGTAGTCAAAACACTAGAGTCAGGTCAAAGATAGCGGGTGTCGGCTGAATGGAGCAAAACCATACACTGGCAATGAGAGACTGGCTGACCAGGATTATTTGTAGAACTCCCTGCCCAGAGGACAGGGAGAAGTCACATGGCCACCAGGGGGGAATAATGAAACCGCCTCCCCCCAGCGATGTGCACCAACCAGAGTGCCCCGCAGCCCACCAGTAGACGGGGAAACCCCGGACAGAGACGTCAGACCGGGCCCCCGCACCCCTGGTGGTAACCCCAATTATAACAATACCCCTAAAACTGGTGTATAGTACTGTTCAAGAACCAGTCTTATATGGCACGTTTAGAAGCTGTATTTAAGGCAAAGCTAATGAAGAAAAAGAAGAAGGAGAATGAAAAAGAGGGAAAAAGCTTATTTTTCCTTTTCCTTCTCCTTAACTTCCCTTGTTTTTCCTTCTTCTTTTAGTAGGTTTGGACGAGATGGACCACCTGGGGCTTGGGTTCTCGCTGAAGCAATTTTTCTAAAAAAAAAAAAAAAAGGTATTTCCTTATTTTTCCACTGTTTACAGGTGCAACTGGGAACACTTTTCAATACAATTTAAAAAAATTACAATTGTTTGCTAGAAGGGCATACAGATGCTCCTACAGGTATCCAGCCATAGATTTCCTCATAAGTGTTAGGGTGGCTTCACACGAGTGTGTTTTTTGTGCGTACATAGGTGCATACATAAGTGTGCACCCATGTACGTGCAAAAACACGCGTGAATGCAGGTCCGTGCATTGTTTTCAATGGAGCCGCGGCTGTTGCCGGCGGCTCCATTGAAAACAATGGTTTCGGGCACCCCTGCACTATAGTACATGCATGTCCTATCTTTGCAGGCACGCGCCTGTAAACCACTGACATGTGCACACACCATAGGGAATGCATTGGGGCTAATAGACGCTTGTTTTTATGCGTGCGTATGCATGCACAAAATACACGCTCGTCTGAAGCCACCCTTAGTCATACATGCCCTTATAGGTTTTAAGAAATAGGAGCTCCCAGAGATGTTAATCCACTGGCTGCCCTGAAATTAGCAGCCACAACCCCCAACTGCAACCCCAATTATAATTACAGGCTGTTCCCTCCATAATTGCCAACTACAGATTTCCATACAATTTCCAGCCAGTTTCCTCCATTATTGAAAGCCACAGCTCCCAATATAATTGCCAGCCACAGTTTGCCATATAAATGTCAGCCACAGTTCCCTGTATAATTACCAGCCACAGTTGTCTCTCTCCCATAATGGCCAGTCACCATTCTCAATACAATTTTCTGCCATAGATCCCCATATAAATCCCAGCTGTAATAACTATATGAGTTTAAAGTCACCAAGCAGAATATACATCTTTCTACTGGAATACGCAAAGTTATGTATCACTATATTACCGGTATAAAGATGTGTTTTGCAGTACGGCTGATGTGTATTCCTCAGATGTTTAAACTATTGATCTCAAGGACGCCCTACTGTTTCAGCATATGGGGAATACACACCTGCAGAATGGCAATAATCATCTTCATATCAGCAATACACATAACTTAGTGTATTACAGTTGGAAGATGTGTGTTCCGAACTAGAAGTGACAGACTGCCTCCCTCCGCTCTGCAATCTCGTCCAACTCAGTACACACTACTATACTAGAGAATAAGGTCAGCTCTGACCCCTATTTTCTTATGCCTGTGCCTTCTGTACAGCAATCTACTGTATAGAGATGTTGGGTATTAGTGTATCTTGACGCCACCGGAAGCTAGGGGTTTAACAGGAGGAATGCCTCTCTCACACTCCTAGCATCTGATTGACTCAAGCTTTGAAGGTCCTTCTCCATAGCTTTTAGCCGACCCTACTGCCTTAGGGTGAGGGTTGTGTTTCAATTTAGCCTTACATTATCAGCTTTACAGTGGGTAATATATGCCTAAGAGCAAAACGATGCCTCACCCGAAAGCAGCAAGACCGGCAAAAAGCAATGTAGACGCAGCAGCTGTGATTCTCACTGCTGTCTCTGCCGGCGCTTGTCTGGAATGGCTCCTGGCTGGCCGGAGGATGACCCCTCAGTCACTGGCAACGGCTGCCTGTTGCGTTCCGCCGGGCGGCTGGCTGCACCCTGCTCCGTGATGTCCGGTCCCCCGCGGCCATTTGCTGCCAATGTGCCCCCGCAGATGCTCCCCTTGCTCCTGCTACTGTCACGTGGTTCCTGCTTCAGTCCCGCGGCTGTGCACTGTGATCGGTGATGTGATGCTGCACAATGCGGCCGGTCGGCTGTGACACTGTCTGCCCACGGCGCTCTGCTCTCCCTGCGGAAGGTCAACATCTGGTGGAGGGGGAGGGGGCCAGGGAGGGGGCCACCCGCCCTGGGTCTGCTGCTGCTGGAGAAGAGCTGAGTTGCCGTGCCTGGAGCTGCAGCCTGCTGTATGCTGCTAAGTTCCAATGAAGTCTTTGTTTGTGTACTGCCAGGACCTGCAGCACAGCCAGACGTTCAGCCTATCAGGAAGAGGGGGCGTCACCCCCTGTCAATCTTGACTCCACCAGGACTTCCTGGTGGCGTCAAGATACACTAATACCGAGTTGCTGTTTACAGCTTAGAGCTGTATAGAAGGCAGCCCACATAAAATAAATACAAATTCTATAACAAAAATATAATTTAATAAATACCTTTAATTAGTAAATAAAACATAGTGATAACAGCACCTTACAGCTTCCCTTCTAACCTAGCAAACTTTCATCTGTTTTGCTATTTTGAGAAAAACATCCAAAAAGCAATCAGGGTGCAAAATATTACAATACAATATTGTATAGGGTCTGCTTTCTGTTTTTCAGTTCCAGAGCTTCAAATTATCTGCTTTCTTTCAAATAGCCTTAGGGCTTTTACTCACTAGTGGGGTTTTTTTTGCTGCGTTTTTTTTCCAAATGTCAATGGGACTTTCTAATGTTAAGATCGCATCGCACAAAAATGGCAGCAACGCAAACTTGAGATTTTTGTGCAATGCGATTTCAACACTATAAAGTCCCTTTGACATTTGGGGAAAAAAACGCAGCAAAATCGCAGCGAAAAAAACGCTAGTGGGTAAAGGCCCTTAGAGGGAAATTACTAAATTCTGTCTGGCTGCATCCACCACTAGGGGGAGCTTAGGACTTTACTGCAGACAAATGTATTGATGAACCTAATGAAAGCTGTATAAACCAGTATACCATGAGCTCTCCTTAATGGTGGCAGTACAATGTATGCCGAGAATCCTCAAGATAAGTAACAAGTAAAGCAATGTATTTAGAAAATTACTCAATTTTTATATAAAAGAATTATGTATATAAACTAAAGAACTGTGTTTACGGGAAATGTAGACTCCAAAATAATGTGATACTGAAGAGGGAAATATCCCTAGAGAGTATTGGTTGCTCAGCTGTGTAACAATCATGGGATTACACTGTGTGGCAGTATTATGTGGGCGCTGTTTAGCAAGAACATATAAGCTTCATGTTATGCATCTGATGACTGTATTATTATTGTATATATGTATGTATATATATATATATATATATATATATATATATATATATATATATATATATATATATATATATATATATATATATATATATATATATATATAGTGTATCATGTAAGCTCTTTGAACTGGCCAAGAAATGTTATTGCAGGAAGGAGCTGCTGTGTTTTTATTTTCTTATCCTTAGAGAGGAGTGCCATATTTGTCACTTAAAGCTAGTCACACTGGTTTCAGGGGAAGCCAGATGCAAATTGGACAGGTTTCAAAGGGAAAAGCAGATGGATATTTGTTAGTCCAAATCCAGCATCCCTCACCACCAGCTAGGGAGAGAAAGTACAAGAAAGTAGGCTGTTAAATATTCATTGGGTTTGCCCCTTGTTACCTGGCTGCCCAGTCTTAGGCTGGGGATTTGCTTAATTGACTAAGAGGCGGGTACATACTTGGGGTCAAGGGTGGAAAGCATAAAAAGTTATGCTGAACAATAATAGGAGGGATATGGTAAGGGCAGCGCTGAAGCTGGAATATGCACTATTTTTTTTATCTACCCCTGGGAATGCAAAAACTTTAGAATACCTGTAAGTTTTAGGTTTCTGAATCTTATCTGTTTTGCATTTATTGCATGCCCTTTTTATTTTGTCTTCTCTTAATTTTTTTTTGAGCACTGCAGTTTTGTATTAATTTAAAAAAACTTTGATAAGTTTGGGCTTTGTTGCTCTGAAAAGTTAGTTCGGAAAGGGTTAACCCTTTGATGGCTGCAGAGCTCCACATTCCGGGAGTGGTGGCAGCAAGAGTTAGGGGTGAATGGACTGCATCTGGTGTGTAATGTATGCTTAATTGGCAGCCTGGGCAGACGTTGAGCACAAGATTGAGTGGCTGAGATAGGTCAACCCCTGGCAGATGCACCCACGTCATGCCTTGGGAAAGTGTGTACCTGACAGTGCACCTAGCTTCAAAGCTTTCCAACATTCATTCAGGTAGTAGCTTTTCCAGCATGCCAGGAGGTGGTGACTTATGTCTGGCAGGAAAGATTTCACCACCCTGAACACATGGTGAAAAGCAACTAGCAGAATTTCTGCTGGAAGACAGAAGTAAGCAAAAGGCTAAAGCCAAGAATGAGTATCAGCACTAATGAAACATTTCTTTCCTCATTTTCACATAAGTGATTAAAGCAGATGAAGACAAATTTGAGCCAATTAAATATTAAACAGAGCAGCCACATTAAGATACAGCATTTAAAGGGACTGTCCAAGTGTGATTTTTTTTCTTAATGTCTACAAATGCATTAAAAACAATAAAATAATCATTATTCGCCTGTTCGTTGCCCCGGCAATCCAGTGCTACAGCTCCCGCAGTCTTCCTGGTCTTTGTTTACCAGGTACTACCTGCAGCCAATCAGAGCTCATGTGCTGTTCTCTCATCCGTTCAAATGCTGGGAGCCATGATGCCAGGAGAATGGCACGTTGACACGGTGGCTCTGATTGACTGCAGCCGTCAGGTGGTAGCCATTGTTTAATAAAGACCGGGGAGACCATGGAAGCTGCAGTGATGAATTGCCGGGGGAATGAACAGGTGAGAACAGTTTTTTTTTTTTATTGTTTTGATGCATTTTTAGCCATTTTTTATTTCATACTAGGACAACCCCTTTAAAAGGCAGTGGGAGTATATGGCCGTGTATCACCGTGCCCGCATGTCCAAATCTGCCAACTATAACGCAAATGCTAAAACACCTGTAAAGTTACTTAGTTTCTGACAGTGGAAATAATAATGAAGTAGTTATTTTTTAATTACTGTGTGAAACATATCAAATGTTTCTTGTGACTAGAAACGTTTACCAAGGTTTTGTGCTGACTAGACCAGAGAACAGAGTCTAAGGGTCACACTGAATTTCACCATTAACCACAGCAAGAACAAATTGAATTTGCCACAAGAGGATTCCCAGTTTTGCGGTCCCAGGAACAGTCACCAGTAGATAGCTGGACACAACAGTGATGACCAAACGGGAACAAGGCCAGATGTGGAGTGTGGAACAAGACTGTGGAGCCAGGACAGGAAAGTGGAGTGTGGTACAGGATCATGGTCACAGGATATGAATGTGGAACAGAACTGTGATCACAAGATGAGGAGCAGGAGCCAAAAACAAACAAATGCCAGGAGCACTGTCATAGACTGGAACTAGAAGGTACAATGACCAGGAGCCAGCCTCAGACAAAACCAAAAGATAAGAAACAGTGAACAGGAGAAGGCCTCTGACAGAACCAAGAAATACCAAAAACAGCAATCAAAAAACGAATCCTGGACAAAACCAGGAACAGCAAGTAGGGACAAACCAGGTTTGGAATCCGGAGATGGCAGGAGCAGTGTCCAAGAACAGGCCAGGATTGGAACCAGGAAATAGTAGCAACTGCGTCCAGGAGTGGGTCAGGGCTACAGCCAGGAGATTCCAGGTGTGCAACAGACCAATGGATGAAACAAGCATTGCACTATAGGTAACAGTTGTAGCATCCAAGGGTCTAGGCAGCAATATAATCAGGAGTAGCTAGAGGTCAGGAACAAGAGTACCACTGCAAATAACAGGAGAACCAGACTCTAGGTGCAAGGAACCGGAAGGTTTGAAGCAGAGTCCACAGGAACAGTGACTGGATGGTGCTGTGCAGGATCAAATGGCCCCCAGTCAGTTACCTGAGTGTCACTGTCAGGAATTAAACTCACAAAAGAAGTTAAAAAAAATAGTTAAAAAATAGCAGAATAGCACTCCAAAGAAATTGCCTAGTAGAAGTGGGTAAAACTGAACCCAGGAATGCCTATGTCTTAGGCAGTAGGTTTCATCACGTTTGCAGTTCTTGTGTTTCTTTGGTGCATTGCTTAACACATGCAAACTGCCCCATATGAATGCATTCTTACATTCCGGGGTATAAATAGGAAGGCAGATTAGCAACCACTGTGGCAACAGAGTTCAGAGACAGGAGAGATTAACTATTGCATAGCCGCAACAAACAGTGCCAGACTCTAACTGTGTACCTAACTTGGATTGCTTCTGAGTACATCCCTGTCTCATGCCTCACACTGCTGCCTATCTCTGTACTGAACCTGGGCTGTAACTTTACTTTGTGACAAAAACCAATCCGACTTCCCTACCTCCTAGACACATCATGGATTAGTGGAAGCCTCGCCATAAGCTTTCAGGATCAAACTCCTCCAATCCCTCAGTTGTCCTTCCTCAGCTGCCCACCTGGAGCTGCATATTGGGAGAGCAGCAGATGAGTGACCAGAGACGATACGCCCCTCATCAACCAACAATATAGGACATTTCATTGGTGCATAGAGAGGTGTGGATTTGCACTGTCCCCTCCCCATAATTCAAGTGTTGAATGTTATTTATGGGAACAAAATTAAAGGGGTTGTATAGGACTTTTATTATTGATAACCTATCCTTAAGATAGGTCATCAATAGTTGATGAGTGAGGGCCTTTGACTCAGGCCTGTACTACCAAATCAGGCCACTGCAATGTTGACAGCACTATCTGCTTCCAATGCTGTCTGCACTGCCAGTAGCCCCAGTGATCAGCTGGTTGGCAGGGATTCAGAGCAGCAGACCCATGCCAATCAACTATTGATGACTTATCCTGAGGATATCATCACTAGTTAAAGTCTCAAACATCTCCTTTAACTCTTAAATGATAGAATTAGCTTTAGTTCTAGTTATTCTAGTTCTAACTCTAGCTCTTTTTATAATAACATAGATCTATGAAATGGAGAGGTACTTGGCTGGGGAGTTGCTTGTTTGTTGTTGTCCATGGTGCTGAAACTTTTATTGGCCCCTCTTCACTAGTGAATGCATCAGAGCCGCATCACAGCACATCTGTTTCTACTTACAGCTTTTATCAGAGTTTTCCTAATCCAGACGACACACAAGCTTATTCTAGCCACTTATGCATCAGTAAACTGGGCGAGACTGCAGCCTTTACACAAACAGCGAGAGAAGGAATGAGCAGCGGCATAGGACACATAATATAGACAAAAACTAAATTCCAGCAATTCTTTAGTCTGCCTTATATTGAAAAACAGAGACACGGTAAAAGAATTATTCTATACTAAATTTACCCGATGTTCGCTGTGCAAACATAAAATGATAGGAAAATACTTGTAAATGTCTTAAGAACTGTTTATTTTAATTGGCAAGGACTTCAGGATAAAGTACTTCCATCTGAGCGTACCCCTTGAATTGAATCGGGGTACATTTTGACTTTTAAGTTTTGTTTCTGGGTGACTCTCGAAAATGCTACATACAACATTCCATGAACGAACGCAGGGCGCTGAAGGTAAATTCCAACATTGTTGAAAGTCTGTCCCTGAGAGTTGTTGATAGTAATCGCAAAAGCCAGTCGAAGTTAGCTAGTTATTATTGATCCATGCAGCACTGCTGTGATTGGTTGAGCTGTGCTGGATGAAGCAATTATAGCTATCCTAGAGGCGGGATTTGTGAATTGCACGAGCCGCTGCAGTTTGGCGATGAGCTTCGGCTCAACTAATTCATAAATGCCGCCTGCTGCCTATCCCTTAAAGGGGTTGTCCCGCGGCAGCAAGTGGGTCTATACACTTCTGTATGGCCATAATAATGCACTTTGTAATATACATTGTGCATTAATTATGAGCCATACAGAAGTTATAAAAAAATTTTATACTTACCTGCTCCGTTGCTGGCGTCCTCGTCTCCATGGTGCCGACTAATTTTCGCCCTCCGATGGCCAAATTAGCCGCGCTTGCGCAGTCCGGGTCTTCTGCAGTCTTCTATGGAGCCGCTCGTGCAGAATGCAGGCTCCGTGTAGCTCCGCCCCGTCACGTGCCGATTCCAGCCAATCAGGAGGCTGGAATCGGCAATGGACCGCACAGAAGAGCTGCGGTCCACGGAGACAGAGGATCCCGGCGGCCATCTTCAGCGGTAAGTATTGAAGTCACCGGAGCGCGGGGATTAAGGTAAGCGCTCCGGTAAGCTTTCTTTACCTCCCTGCATCGGGGTTGTCCCGCGCCGACCGGGGGGGGGGTTGAAAAAAAAAAAACCCGTTTCGGCGCGGGACAACCCCTTTAAGCACTGCCCCTCTCCTTCAGCACCGCCTGCTGTCCCTTCAGCAGCACTTACTCCAGTGTAGCACCGCCTGGTCTCCCTTAGTGCCGCCTACCATCCCTTCTGCACCGCTCACGCTCTTTCAGCATCGCCCGCTGTCCCTTATACATCACCCATTGTCCCTTCTGCACTGCATGCTCTCCTTCAGCACTGCCCACTGTGCCTTCAGCACCACCTGCTCTCCTTCAGTGCCACCTGCTGTTCCTACTGCATTGCCTGCTGTCCCTTCTGCACCGCTGCTGTCCCCTCTACACCATCCGCTGTCCCTTCTGCACCACCCGGTCTCCTTCAGTGCTGCCTGCTGTCTTTCAGCACCGCCCGCTGTCTTTAAGTGCCACCCGCTGCCCTTCAGTAACAGCCACTCCCCATCAGCAGCGGGCGCTGCCTTTCAGTATCGACTGCTCTGCTTCAGTACTGCCCGCTCCTGCTCACTTAGAAACGTTTCACTGTCCCCAAGCACATGCCTATTGACTTAACATAGGAAGTTTGGGCTACCCTCAGAGGTCATTTGCTGAACCAATCTCCAATTTTAGGATTTAACCACGCCTGTGAGGATGTCACTAATCGAATGACACCAAAAATGTCCACCAAAGGTCAGACAAAGTGGTCAAAGTGTGGTGCAGGAAAAATCCTGTAGGCTTTTTTATATTAGATGTGTTCAAGGCAATTAGCCATTTTCCCCTTCCTTTGTAATAGCCTAAGTCTGGCTGTAAGGCAACTGGTTGCAGCAAGAGTTCTCCTCCGCAACTCTATCTGCAATAATAGACCAGAAAAAGTAACCAACCCTCTTGGAATGACAAAGCTGACCTGGGATTTACAAGTTTCTGCTATCTAACCAGGTTATCAGAATCTGTGTTGAAAAAGTTGGAGGCTTATCAAACCTAAACCTTATAAAAGGACAACTTTCCTCAGTTCACCACTACAAGGTATGCACTGTAAAGGCACCAAGCCTGTAGGGAGCATCACTGAAATCTAAGATCATGTTGCCAGTCAAGCAGAATTGTGATTGCAGCTAGTGGCATAGTGCACACCACACAACTGCTATGGGGCATGGGTGCCAGGGTTCCCAGCAAGGGAAGTTGCTCTATCCCTCACACTTTTGGCTACAGGGTAGGCCCACCTATGCACAGTGACACAGGAGATCACAACATCCTGTCTGGGCTTTTTGACAAATCTTGAGATTTTCTTTGGACCCAGTGACCTTACCTGCAGGAAGTGCCCACTTGTTTCCCTCTACCAACTGTCCCCCATAGGCACCCACTGCCGTTGGCATGTGGATGGTGCTGCTTATTCAGTGAACATGTTGCTGCTTTGTTGGGAGGTTTGTGAATTTTGCAATGTGACCTTGTGATTTCTATGCTCATCCTTAATTTGAGCTCCTCGTGTAACAGGATTATGCAGTAAGACATGCTGTAGAGCCAAACTCCTACATGAAAATTGAGGGAACTAGATCGGCCTGGTATGAAACTAAAATGTGTTCAGAGTCAGAGCTCCACTTTAAAGTAGTTTAGGATATGCTAAGTTAATACGGAAATACTCCCTCATTTTGGACCTCCATCAATTTTTTCTGAAAGGAGAGCAGATACAAAGAGTGTCTTCCTGGATGACCCAACACATCTCAACATTTACATGGACCATCTATTGAGTTCAGTGGGCAATATGTAATGCATCATTTCTCCTACGGAGATGCTGCAGGGAAAATGTACACTTGCCACCTGGTTCCTTGGCAGACTGTTGATCAAAGGGGCATTATATCGTATTGGGGGGAACCTTCTTGCAAAAAGCAAACTAACCGAAGCAGTGAGCCACTTAAAAAGTGAGAACTCTTTATATTTCTGATCTATTAGTAAAGAATAATAATAACTCAAACCATATAAATTGAACCAAGCAAGACATTTGGACAATGAAAGGAGTAAGAGACACAACATTTACAACCCATTTGCTCCACGAGCCCCTGTTATGTCTGCCTTGTGTTACCACTTTGTGATTTGTGCTTGTTACTGAGCTTTGTACTTTACTGCTCCCCTCCCCCCAGCGAATAGAGGACCCTTTCAGCGAATCAATTTTATTAAGCAATCAATAGACTTTACTGTTCAGCAAGCAATAAAATCACCATTAAATGTTCATGATGCAGAACGGCAGTAAACAACAGTTAAATCAGACAAGAAACAATTATCTGGTTTTCAAAAACATCAAAAAATTTTCCCGAAAAGCAAATATTGTGTTTTTGAAGTTAAAAAAGTCTTTGCTAATAAACCCAAGTCCCCGTTGAGCTGGTTTGATCTCTTTTATTGTTGCAAGATGCTAAATTGCTGCGAGTGATAACGAGTGAGTGCTCTCCCGGTCGTCTCTGATTACTCCATATCCGGCACAATAGATAATTAAAGCATAATTTGCATTTGATTTATGAAAAATGAGGGAAATGCGTTCATCGGCTGATTTACCTGGCCCACATTTCTGTCCTGCTTAGATGACTCCTGCTGTGAAAATATGTCTTGTATCACCGGGCCAAACCTACAACTCTTAAAGAAGATTTTCAGGGATTAAATGATGATGATAATTTACAAATCCTCCATCCTTTATTTTTCTCAGCTTAACATTCTTTCCACCTCGGCATGATACTCATTCATAGCTGCCAGGATTGAAATGCCAGTGTGTTATTGTCTGCAAAAGCAAAGGCACAAACATATAGAGCTGTTCTATGTAGCTGTTATACGGCCCATGGGTAAGGGGGATTCAAGCCTGATTGGACTAATTGCCCCATTACATTGGGTCTTATGATATTAATTATTGTATATTGAGCATGTATGAAAACATCAAACCGTTTCAACTTCACATTTATTTTAAAATTTCTGCTTTGCAAATATTAACATGGATAGTAAGTAGTTGACATTCATCGCTATTCCTTTAGAGTGAAAAAGCAGTAGTCAGAGCCAGGATAGAGTGTGTAAGAAGTCTTATGTGCCACATAAGAACACCAGTATTATAACTGGCACATGGTAGGTGGGTAGCTCTGTTACAGATTTTGCATTTGGGCACAGGAGCTTCAAGTTATGCATTCCTTCTGAAGACTAGGGTTAGTCGTTGTTATCAGCTGGTGGGTAAAACTGGGTCAGTCCGAATAGTTTTTTCGCAAAACTCGATGGAAATCAGCTTTCCCAATGTGCATTTGGAATGACAGTGATGTTACCTCTTCAATCCATGTGGCTCAGTGGTTACCACTATTGTGTTACTGTCCAAAGACAACATCTGTATGGAGTTTTTTTTTTTGTTCTCCTTGTGTTTATTCCTCTCCTTCTTCTCCTCCCATGGAGAAGAAAGAAGAAATGTATTGGCTCAGTTGTTAGCACTGCTGTAGTGCTAGGTTCAAATCTCATCAAGGATAACATCTGCACGGACTTTGAAAAACACCATATAGATATTCCCTTGGTCAGCTTTGAACCTACAACTCTAGCAGTGCTAACAACAGAGCCAACAGATTTCTTCTTTCTTCTCCATGGGAGGAGAAGAAGGAGAGGAATAAACACAAAGAGAACATAAAAACTCTTTACAAATGTTGTCTTTGGACAAATTTGAACAGAAAACTCCAGCACTGCAAGTGAGCAATGCTAACAACTGAGCCACCACACTTGTTCTTTCTTCTTCAGGGAAAGAGAAGAAAAAGAATTAACACTAACAGAACATAAAAACTACTTGCAGATGTTGTCCATAGTCAGATGTGAACCTAGAACCCCAGAGCTACAAGGCAACAGTGCTAGCCAATAAGAAACCATGCTTCTTCCTTCTTCTCTCTTCTGATTTTTACTTCTACAAAGCAGGAGAAAAAGGAAAAAATATTTTTTCTCCTTCTTCTACCGCTTCTTTCCTTTATCCTTCTTCTACTCTTCCTTCTTTTTCACTTTCCTCTGTCACAGGAGAAAGAAGAAGAAAGAGATAAGCATGGTCAGTCATTGGCACCATTGCTTTGCAGTGCTGGGGTCCTTGATAGACTTTGTATGTTCTATTTGTGTTTTTCCTTCTCCTCCAGAGAACAAAGAAGGAAGAACAAGCATGGTGACTTAGTCGTTAGCACTGTGGCCTTGCAACGCTGGAGTTCTAGGTTGAAATCTGACCAAAAGCAACATCTGTATGGGGTCTTTATGTCCTCTTTGTGTTTATTCTTCTTGTCCTCCTTTAGAGAAGGAAAAGCAAGTATGGTGACACTATTGTTAGCAACGCTGCGCTGGAATTCTAGGTTCAAATCTGACCAAGGGCAACATATGTATGGAGTTTTTCAAAGTCCATGCAGTTGTTGTCAATGGTCAGATTTGAACCTGCAACCACAGCACTGCAGTGTTAATGACAGAGTCACCATGCGTATACTTCCTGGTTCATTCCTCTCCTTCAATCTCTCTGGTTTACAGGCAGTAGAGTTTTTTCTCTCCATACCAGGGGTGTTTATTTTAGTATTGCTGCTGTATGTTCTTACGCACAATATTTTTTGACAGCACATTTTTACATCAAATCTGTGAGACTGCAATGGGGACCCCATGTACCCCACAGTGATGGTTATAGTAGAAACCAATGGGAAAGATTGTGTATTATATGTACATGACATCTATAAATTATGTTCAAAATTTGTGTGCAATTAAGGAATTGGCCAATTCTACTATAATCATATGAAATCTGCAGTATATGGATATTGTAAGTCTCTGTAGGGACACAATTATCAATTGTCCATAAAGTTATAGAAATATTCTGGAGAATATTATTCATGAATATAAAATTCTATAAATCATAGAATGATCATAAAGTTCATTTATCTGTTGACAAATCAATCTTATACATAATGCATATACGTAATTGTATATAATGAAATACGGCTGGGGATGTGTTCGAGTGCCAAGGCAGATGGCTGCACATTATTTGAGCTATCTGTGTACTGCAGCATCTTCCGCAGCTCACAGTAGGCACATCTATCACCCAACTGTACTCACAGCAAGCTCTAACCTCCTAGGTCTGGCAGAGAAGCCTAGATGGAATAAAAAAAAGGCTGCAGCCCTCCTAGGCTCACATCTACCTTCACTGCTGCATCTCCCCTCCAAGAAGGCTCTGGCTCTAAGTGGGGCTGCCAGCAGGAGAGCCTGTGGCTCCTCTGCACCGACGATAGCTGACCCAGCACCTTCAGACTGGAGGGAAAACTGCAGCACCAGCCTGCAGAGAAGCCAGGAGCAAGCAGGATCTCTGCAGGCTCACCAGCAGCAGTCTGTGGATGGACCCAAGATGGCTGCTGTGCTTCTCAGGCAGCACATGGTGGATCACCTTCATCTCCCTGTGTGTCTTACACTACACCAACCAGGGTATCTCCCTCCTCTGAGTTAAACAAATATATAACTCTGGGAAGGCAATGTTTCAAGACCTTAAATATTCTATACACCACAACATTAAAGAAGCTTTTCGGCCATTGCGCATATTATTGCTATAGGCAACCTTACAGATCACTTAAAGGACGAGATGGAGGAATTTGTTTACGCACATAACATGCTGCTAGATGCACATAATGAAACCAAAGATGATATTACCTTAATTAAAGCAAAATTGGCTGACCAGGAAGATAGTGTAAGGGTTGTGCTGGCTGGGATCTGTTGTGCCACATAGGTTTCTAGCAGCACAGTCCCACAGGTGTGCAATGATTGAGCTGGCTGGGTGTGGTGTTCTCCTGCTAGCCAATCACCACTGGTCTGGTTGCAGATAAATATCCTCCCTCTACAAGAGGAAGCTGGTTTCCCTTCACTTTAGGGTTTGTTGGTTTTGCATGCCTGTACATGTGTTATGTGGGTGAACAGTGTCATGTCCAGTGTTTCTGCAAGTTGCCAGACTTAAAGGGGTTGTCCCGCGCCGAAACGGTTTTTTTTTTTTTTCAACCCCCCCCCCCCCCCCCCCCCGTTCGGCGCGAGACAACCCCGATGCAGGGACCTAAAGAAAGCTTACCGGAGCGCTTACCTTAATCCCCGCGCTCCGGTGACTTCTATACTTACCGGTGAAGATGGCCGCCGGGATCCTCTTCCTCCGTGGACCGCAGCTCTTCTGTGCGGTCCATTGCCGATTCCAGCCTCCTGATTGGCTGGAATCGGCACGTGACGGGGCGGAGCTACACGGAGCTACACGGAGCCCCATAGAGAACAGGAGAAGACCCGGACTGCGCAAGCGCGGCTAATTTGGCCATCGGAGGCCAAAAATTAGTCGGCACCATGGAGACGAGGACGCCAGCAACGGAGCAGGTAAGTATAAAACTTTTGATAACTTCTGTATGGCTCATAATTAATGCACAATGTACATTACAAAGTGCATTAATATGGCCATACAGAAGTGTATAGACCCACTTGCTGCCGCGGGACAACCCCTTTAAGATGTGGATAGTCCTGTTCTGTGTATATGGTGTGAACAGTGTCATGTTCTGTATGTCTGTGCAGATGGCTAGACATGAGCAGTGGAATGAACTGTTCTGTTCTATGTGGTTGTGTGTCTGGCATGCTAACCCTAGTGTGTTGCTGTGAAAATTCAATGATCAGAAGTGGCGCTCCAATGGTGTGTAGCAGTAAAGTTATTCAATTAAATTATTGCAATTAAAATGAGAACTCACCCAAACTGAACCGGTCCTCTGGATTGGGCACCGGTCAGTTGTTTTGTCCACAGAAGCCTTTTATATCAATGTGTGGCAGGTGTATAGTAGATCAACGGTCCCAAGACATCCCGGAGGGAGAGCAGCAGGGAGCAACTCCAAACATATATATGTTTAAGGAGGGAAATTTGACAATCAGAAAAGAAAAAAAACCCTTCAGCGCTCCGTTGAACTATACATATAAAAGTGTCAGGATCTTACTTGTTTGGTGGTGCCGATCCCTTGGCACCCCTCATATCCAGGTGAGTATCGAGATAAATGCAGAAAGATCGTTTGTTATAAATTCTATTTAATACAATGCAACGCGTTTCAGCTTATCCTTAAGCCTTTTTCAAGCAAACAAGTAAGATCCTGACATTTTTATTTGTATAGTTCAACGGAGCGCTGAAGGGTTTTTTTCTTTCCTGATAGTGTGTAGCTGTGTGATTTGTGTTCTGTGTGCTGGTCTGTTCTGGTTCCATGCATTAACCCTTCAGGGATAGTCAGGGCCGAGGTTCCAGCGCGGGCCGCCTTTATCGAGGCAATCGCCTTGCTTATTAGGTAGGGTCCTGCCATTTTCCCTGCAGCTTCGGGTCAGTTGTCTTGCTAGTGTAGGGACCCGCAAGACAATGAGGAGCCTTGATTGTGACTTGGGGGCTTAAGTATTTTGGCCAATATGCGAACCAATACCTCGTATTTATTACAGCAATTCCATCTGTTATGTGTTCTGGTATGCAGGGTGAGTATTGGTTTCCCATTGGCAGTTCTTATTCACAGCAATGTTCGTGTGGGCCTGGGGCTCACTTGCCCACGCAAACGTAACAGTACAAGAAGGAAAAATGTATGCTTCAGAAACATCCCTGAAAGTGTTACAGACATCCAACTTATTGAATTCCTCTCAGGACTCTTTGTCGTTATTATACCAGAGGCGAAAAGGAATGACCTTCTAATAGATAGACTACCTAACCCGAAAAATATCTGCATCATTAAACCATGAATGGCGCAAGATCCCTCCACATCACTCTCCTAAGAGTCCTTCATAAGTACCCCATATCCAACCCCAAATAGGAGAGGACTTCTTCCAACACTCTCCGGAGCTATCTTTGTTGCCTCGGTGCGGTAATGACTGGTTTACATGCTGTTTCAGGATTACTAAGCTGATGTGCCTAAATCTTGAATACCTCAAGATTCAAGACTGAGAGTCCAGATGTTTATTTGCGGTGTTCTGTTATTTCACCTTGCACGGAATAACTGTTTCCTATTTTTTTCCTTTTTATTCTTGATCCCCGCCCACTATAGGTTTTCAACTATTTATACCTAATGCCTTAACATTTATCACTGAAGAGATTCCCAAAACGTGACCTTTAATTTAATTCTTTAAAATTCAGCTTCCAAACAAACAAACAAATATGAAAATAAATGTGTGAATATCCCCACCACCTTGCGTCTGATCCTAGTGGCTTATTAGAATCACCAGATCAGACCCTTTAATTTATAGGGTAGACAACCTCTACCAGATACCCTATTGATCTAGTTATGTAGTAAATGGGTGGGTTCATGCAATATCACCTCCCAACCTTTTAGTTGATACCCTCATAAAATATCAATTGTTCTAGGGACCTATTACAACCATATAGTAAGTGTGCAGGTGGTGTTAGTATTTGCACATGGAATCCCTTCTGGGGCAAACGCTAGAACAGGGGGTTGTTCTCAAAATAGAATGACAATATACAGACGCCAGACTAGATGTCAGAACTGTATCTCAATCGTTAGGGATACAGCCTAATCCAGATCAAGCGTTGCACACTCACGCAGAAAACAAGCTCTTATATGGCTACGTCGATGGAAAAATTTAAAAGTTATGGCTTTTGAAAAATGGAGATGAAAATCTGCCAAAAATCGTTGCTTCCTTATGCCCAAAATAGGCTATGTCCTTAAGGGGTTAAATTACTGTAGATACTCAAATTGATCTTTTATTATGTGTCTGTGACAATATTTCATATGTTTCAAGCTGTGAGTGGACAGTTAGCTGGAAATTTATAAAAAGTTTGAGTTTTGGACAGCACTCCCCTACTCCCCTTAAACCATGGTGTTCCAGATTTCCTCTAAATGTTAATGGTCTTAATAGTCTGTAGAGAGGCTAAAAAGCTAAAGTCTGAGATACTCTGCATCCAAGAGACTCACCTAATTGAGAGAGATTCTTTTAGAATTAAAAATCCATCTTTCCCTCATATGTTTTTTGCCCACGCAGGTGACAAGTAGAATGGGGTATTAATTGCCATTAAACAATCACTGGTGTTGCAATGCTTAAACGTGGCTTCAGATGCTGAGGGCAGATTCATTATTCTAGTGTGCTTAATTAACAAGGCCTTTATCTGGAGTAAGAAAAAATCAAGGGTTAGGGAGGCCATCCTATCCATCAAAGAGATAGAGGACTTAGTTCCTCCTCAATTATACAGTATTATAAAGCGACTATTTAGGATCAGCTTAGGTCCCTATGGCTAAATGACTCTTCTAAGTCTTCGGTCTCAAATGAAAGATTTCTATTAGGAAAAGATTCTTTAAAATCTCATTTATTGGCACATCTGTTTTTTTAATCAAAGATTTCTGCCTCTTCGGTCATTTTGTCACCTGTATTTCATGTATGGAATATATTACCTAACAAGAAAAAGTTGTTCTCTTTCCTCCTACATAAACCTAACATTAATGGAAGTAGCAATAGAAGGCCTCAGTCTTTCCGGCTGGAGAGGACAGGGTATATCCCAGATAGGTCACCTCTGGGAAGACAATGCCTTCTTGTCGTTTTCTGATTTAATGGCAAATTACTGTGTTCCCAGATCAGATGTCTATAAATATCTGCTGAGCTCCTTCCCCCGCCAGGGAGAATTAATATACCCTCTAAACTCGATGTCTGGTTGTCCTCCACTCAAGATTCTAGCAAAGGATTGTCAACAGGTTATCGAATTTTGAACTCTCCTTCATCTGACCCGCTATCTCAGCTCAAACAAAACTGGGAAACAGACTTAAAAATGACAAGTTCTGACAATCAATGGCATAATGCCTTCATAACAGTTTCTATGAGTTCCAAATGTTTAAACCATCTTGAAAACTCCCGAAAGATCTTATATAGATGGTATTTCATCAACATAGAATAAATGAATCTCTCCCCAATACTGGAAATCTAATTCTAACCCAGCCTTTTCGGATATAGTCAGATCTATAAACCATAACTGCTGGCATGAATATATGAGTACAAGTGCTGCTAATAAGGCAGGTTCATTCAAGCAAAAGAGGGAGGTACGGTTGTCTAGCAAGATGAGTTTTATGCCTTCCCAACTTTATGCATAACGTTGACCTTTTTATTATGACTGTCCCTATTATTTTTGTAACTTTGGTCTGATCACTCCTGACTCGATTATTCCAGTAATCACTCATCACTACCCAAGACCACATTTGACCTGCAATATCTGAATCTATGGAACATACCGTACTTTATGTCTTTAAGTGCATTACCGGTTTCCTGGATGCTCATTACTGCTTTAATCTTCAGATAGTTGGTGGTGTGGAATGTTCTATATGAAAGTTGTTTTCCACAAGGGAATGTGACCTGTTTATTGAGTGCATGCATCTGCAGTAACAGACTGCTGTCACTGTAGTGTTAGCTAAAATTGTCACAGAAGGTAAAAGTTAAGTGCGTACAGCATACTGTCTGATTGGCCTGACAATACACAATTTCACTTTTGCCATCTGTGACAATTATAGCTACCAAACAATACAGTTACAGAAAGCTTTTTCCTTCCCTGCTTTTTCCAGAAATGAGCTTTTCATAAATTGCAAGGCAGCTATCTGCCATGAGCTCCGTTCTGCCTGCATGTAGCAATCATTGCCTCCCATCCATCGCAGTGTATGGGATGTAAGCGGAGGCTGCAGACTAGATATATTTCATGAAATATCATTAATGCCAGCGCCCTATGTGTAATCCACAGAAAATACTGAATATCCCCTCACAAAGCTGCATCGGGAATATTGCCTTCGACAACGCCTGCAATAATAAGACATTTATTTGGAACATTTGCCTGAAAATGGGCCTTTTTTTTCCTTCTGACTCATAAGAGCGAATGTATTTACAAGGCTGATACATTTTATCTGTCGAAACGGCTGCTTTGTGTTGAGCATCAATTTCTATGCAAGCCGATTGTTCCATAACAAGCAGAAGTTCTTATTTTCCAAAACAATCACGAGCATGGAGGCAGCGTCAGGGGCCAGGAGACAATAGCGGCCGCGAGAATCCGAACAACAAAGCAATTCATGCATACATTCCAATCTCTTCGTAAACCGCGTCTTATGGGGGTACTCAGACTAAGTGGATTGTAAGCTCTGTGGCAGAAAGAGACAGAGAAAAGCATAATTTAAGTTCCTTAAACATATTTTTTGCAGTGCTTTTCAAGCTTATAAAATAGATTCTATGAATGTCACACCTTTTTTTTTTTACAAGCATTTTTGTGGCTTTTTTAAAGACACGTGCATTTTTTAAGCATGTTTTTCTATAGAGAAGTCTGTGGGAAAATGCCTGAAAAGAACATCATATCTTGAACATGCTGCTTTCTCAAAAGAATGCCATGGACTCCAATAATGCACCCAAAGTGAGAAAGGAGGGGAGGAGAGAGGCAGAGAGAGTCAGTGAGGGGGAGAGAAAGGAGAAGACAGCTCAGATGGTAGTGTATATTGGCCAGCCGCGTAAACTTATATCGATAAGCTTGTGTAAATAAGCCCTTAAATGGGTTCCAAACTCTAACAGATACCCATCTGCCCCAAGCCTTTTAATTGGGCTACATAGCCTGGTATCCTGCTTTCTCTGAATCCATTGAGATTTGGACCCAAAGAGAAGTGTATGTTAGAGTTAGAACCCATCTGAAAGCAGTGGACGTGGCAGATGGGCCACATGTTTTGATCAAAAGATATGCTGACAACCTTACATCTTTATGTGTTTAGGTAGATAGATAGATAGATAGATAGATAGATAGATAGATAGATAGATAGATAGATAGATAGATAGATCTATCTATTATGTGCACATGCACATTTAATGCATTTGCTGGAGGTGCTAACTTTGTTTTTTGTTGAAAATATGCATTTAGACGTGCAGATTTTGGTGCAGATGTTGACAGAGGAATATTCTGCGGCGTATTGTGGAATATTTCAGAGTGTGAAAGCACCATTAGGGTAGGTTTACATGGGCAGAAATGCTGCAGAAAATTCTGCAGCATTTCCACATAAAGACCTGTGTCAGTAATCAGCTGCATACCTGCTACTGATTTTAATAGCTACATCGCTCCTCACACCTCAGAAGAGATGGCACTGTTGCCCCCCCCCCCCCAGCAGCCTCCAGTGACCCCCGAGCCACTGGTCAGGTGATTGTACTTCCGCATCATCTGACCAGTGGCTCGGGGATCATTAGAGGCTGCTGGGTGGGCTGTGCTAGGGAGTGCCAACAGCGTCATCTCTTCTGAGGAGCAGCAATGTAGCTACTAACATCAGCGGTGGATGCACAGCTGATTCCTGATACGCAGCTGACACCTATGGTTAGATTTTGGTGCAGAGTTTTCTGCAGTATGACAAATTTCACTGTGTCCCACAGAATAATTTGTGATTGTTCTCAGTTAGAGAAACCAAGTAATCTTGTAGATATGATAGCTTTTAATAGCTAACAAAAATGCATGATGGTATAGCGAGCTTTCCAATCTCTCAGGGTTCTTCCTCAGGCTTAATGGAATAGATCCAAAGACAGAACAATTCTGCTCATGTAAAATGTCCCTAAAAGTCACAAATTTGATGCATGTTGCACTTACACAAGAAATTGTGACTTTTCTCATTTTTACACCACGGGCAGCAATGAAAACATAGGGCTATTTTTTAAATATTTTTTCACTGACTTCTTTTCTGTCTTTTAGTTTCATTGGTGTAAAAAGCTAAAAAAAATGTTTTTTTTAACATTTCTAGTTATTTTTTTTTTAAATTAGTATATTTACGCTAAAATAAAGTATGGGAATGAGTTTTTTATTTTGTTTCAAATGTTCTGATATATAATATATATGGTTTTGGATTACAGGGCGCATATAGCGACGGTTTTGGTTGGTATCGGCTTTGTGTTATCTTTCTTAGGGCTTATTCAGACAGGCGTATATCGGCTGGGTTTTCACACCCAGCCGATATACGCTGTCCCTCTCTGCAAGGGGAGGAGGCAGGCCTGGCCGGGAACTAGTGCACTGAACTCCCGCCCCCTCTTCCCACCCCCTCTCCGCCCATCCCACTCTCTCCCATTGCAAACAGTGGTGAGGGGCAGAGAGAGGACAAAGAGGGGGTGGGAGCTCAGTGCACTAGCTCCCGGCCAGGCCCACTTCCCCCCCTTGCAGAGAGGGACAGCGTATATCGGCTGGGTGTGAAAAACCCGGCTGATATACGCCTGTCTGAATAAACCCTTATGTAAATATTGCTATTTTATTCGGCAATTTATTTTTTTACTTATTTATGTAATTATTTTTTTTACTATCTATTTCCCCCATGACATCATATAAGACCTTTGGGGGACATTCACATGTTATATAGGAGCCCCAGTTACTGGCAGAACTGATCAGGGTCTACTACATCCCTGCAGCTCTGCTGTAGCAGGGAATCCCATTGGCCACATGACCCCCAGGCTCCCGTAGTGGAAGAAACACTTCAACTTTCACTTTAGTACATATCGCTCATTGAGTGCTGTGTACTGAAGCAAGGAGGAGGCAGAAAGTTTGAAAACCCACTTCTCCCTCCTCCTCTGGGTTGTCAGCTGTTAGTTACAGCTGTTATTGAATACAGAAGCAAAAGACTTTAATCCCCAACGTAATTTTACATACTGTTGGGCTTTAAGCCTGGGACAAAGCGCCATATATTTACAGTGCTTGGTCCTTAATGGGTTAATTGAACCTCAACAGAACCTTTATGCGGAAAAGCTGAGGAATTTTCTGCAGCAGATATTCTGCAGCATTTCCGTCCCCTGTGAACATACCCTTAGAGTTTATTCAAACGGTTCTGTTGAGGTAACGCTTGAAATTCATGTTTTTTTTTAAGCAAACATTTAAAAATGTTGAAAAATAGCATGTGTGAAGGAGACCTATTATGTACCTGGTTGAGTCGACTCCTCTCCTCCTGCTGTAAAAGCTGCTGTCATGTTCTGTCGGCCAAGGCGCTAATGTCACTTTATGACAAATGTGTTCAGGAAAATAATTACCCAAGAAGGAAGAGTCACTGCAGGAATCACATTACCTACAGCGGATATAAAAAGTTTATACACCCCGGTTATAATGCCAGGTTTTTGTCATTTTAAAAAATCTGACAAAGATGAAAGATTTCAGATTTATTCCTGCCATCAATGTGACCCGTTATCTGTACAATTCCACTGGAAAAAACTAAAATCTTTTAGGGTGGAAAAATAAAAATAACAAAACTAAAACAATGTGGTTGTATAAGTGTGAACACCCTCTTATAATTGGGGATGTGGTTGTGTTCAGGATTGATCAATCACATTTGAACTCATGTTAAATAGTAGTCAGTCCTCCGCTGCCATTATTTACAACCAAGCCGACGGTGCCATCTAAAGTTCAGCTCTTTTAATGGGATTTTCCTGACATTTTCTTAGTTGCTTTTTTCAGTAAAAGCCTTAAAGAGCTTACATCTTACAATGCGATCTGATTGTTGAAAGGTATCAGTCAGGAGAAGGGGACCAAAACATGTCCAAGACATTATAAAAAACCATGATGGTCATCAAGAAGTGGATAATATTTGGCACAACAGTGACATAACCAAGAACTGGACGTCCCTCAAAAATTGATCTAAAAGACCAGAAGTATTACATCCTCCAAACAACCAAACTCAGGAATTCAGACAAACCTCAGACGGCATAGACAGAACTCAGGAAAACCCGCTGACAGGTGAACTCAAGAGAACTCAGACAGAACCACAGGACTGAGAGACAGACTACATATTCATGGAAAGGCATAAACCAGAGACTGCCAAGCACACAAAACACTCACCTGCATACTTGCACACATAGCCAGATACAGTAACTATAGGATGTAGAGGTATTCATTTTTTGGCCACGATATTAAAGCCCATGAGCCCATTTCAAGGGTCCTCGTTGCCTCGTGGGTCCCTACTCTAACGACCCAACTAACTGCAGGAAACCTGCCTGCATGCAGGGTGATCAGCCCGACTGGGACGACCTCTCTTTGGAACCTAGAGACCTACCTTGTCCTAGATGATAAACGATCCACAGCAAGACACAGTTCACACTACCCGAAAGGGAAACTGCACACACAAGCAAGAACATGACACTGATTACATCAAAACACATTGAACATGCCCGCTTGTACCTCATGTCCAACACCTTGCACAGACACAGAGGATCATGACACTGTTCACACTGAACAGACACACAGGAACTTAACCCTGAACCAACAGAGGACAGACCACCAGCCACAGCAAAGGAGCTGGTATATATGAGCAGCAGGCCTGGGGGATTGGCTGGCTGGGGAAATCCACACCCAGCCAGCTCAATCAACCCCACTTGTGAAGCTGAGCTGCTGGGAAAACATGTAGTACAATAGATCCCAGCAGAATGCCCTAACAAGAAGAAAATTGGTCCAGGAGGCCTCCAATAGGCTTCCAACAACAATAAAGGAGTTTCTAGCAAGCACTGGTTGTGTAGTGCATGTGACAACCATCTCCTGTATTCTTCATATGTCTAGGCTGTGCGGGAGGGGGGCAAGATGGAAGCCTTTTATAACAAAAAAATACAAGCCTGGCTGTGTTTTGCCAAGACCAACATCAATCTGCTAAAGGTATGTGTGAGAACGTATTATGTCTGATGAGGCCAAGGTCGGACTTTATGGTTATAATTCTAAAAGGTATGCTTGTCACTAACCCAATACTGTGCATCATCATAAGGCCACCAGACCCCCAAGATGGTGGGGGCAGCATTAGGCTTTAGGGCTGTTTTTCTGCTGCTGGAACTGGGGCTTTAGTCAAGGCGGAGGTAATTCTGAACAGTTCCAAATATCAGGCCATTTTGGCACAAAACCTTCATGTCAACAACCCAAAGCATACCCCCAAATGACCAAAAGAATGGCTACATCAGAAGATCAAAGTTTTGGAATGGGCCAGCCAGAGTCTAGATCTGAATCCCACTAAAGATCTGTGGATTGACCTGAAGAGGGCGCTACACATGTGATACCCTTGCAATCTGATAGATTTGGAGTGCTTTTGCGGGGAAGAGTTCTGCAAGGCAAAGATTTTCAAGTCAAGATGTGCCATGCTGATAGACACCGACCCAAAAACACTGAATGCTGCCATAAAATTAAAGGGTACATCAACAAAGTATTAGGCCTCCTTCCCACAAACAGATTTCCACCGCGTAATTCGTGGTGCAAATCCGCCACGTTGCCCACAGCTATTAGGTTCTATTGAACCTAATAGCTCAATGCTCACGGTGCGGAATTCCGCACCGTGAAATCTCCCGTCCTCACCCGCGGCATGCTCTATTTGCCGCAGGTGTACGCACGGACGGCTTCCATTGAAGTCAATGGAAGCCGTCCGTTCATGCTATCTTCCGCTGTGCTACAGCGGAAGATAGCGTGAAAACGCTTCCCCGTCCACCGCGGCCGCATCATATGACGCGGTGGGCATGTCACATGACGCAGCGGAGGTGGGCGGGGAAGCGTCATGCGGGAGCGAGGACGCCGGATCCGCAGGTAAGTTTGGGATCTCCTGGGGGGCGCCGTGACGGGCTCCGCCATGTGCAGCCGGCCTTAGGGTGTGCATATTTATGCAACCACATTATTTTTATTTTTTAATTTTTCCACCCCAAAAGATTTCATTTTGTTTTTCAATGGAATTGTACAGATAACGGGTCACACTGATGGTGGACGTAAATCTGAAATATTTCATCTGTGTTGGATTTTTAAACATTTCAATAACCTGGCATTTTAACCGGGGTGTATAAACTTTTTATATCCGCTGTAGGTAATGTGATTCCTGCAGTGACTCTTCCTTCTTGGGTAATTATTTTCCCGAACACATTTGTCATAAAGTGACATTAGCGCCTTGGCCGACAGAACATGACAGTAGTTATACAGCAGCTTTTACAGCAGGAGGAGAGGAGTCGACTCCACCAGGTACTATATTGTTTTGCAGAGAAATGAACGAGACTTGTAAGAAAATGATGGAAAGGAATGCACAAACACAACACAATGAAATACAGCAACGATTACCCGGTACAGAACATAATGGGGGTTCTTGATCTCCTTTTACACTTTGTTTATTCTGATCACAGACTATGTTGCTCTCAGGCTTCTTTGTGTAATGTCTCTCGCAGTTATCACGGTGATTTTCTTAGTGAGTCTGATGCTCGACTTTCATCATTATTGTCTGATGCTATTTATTATTTCCAATCAATTGTGTTTATTCTTTTAAAGACGCAAGTGAGTATTTATTTGTTGTTGCAAAGGATACATTTCGTATAAAAATGGATTACAAATTAGTCAAATTGTAGTAACTCAATAGTTCATCCTAGCTCCGTATGTCTTGTGTTGATGCGCTGTGCAAAGCTGTCTTGTCATTTCTAGTATGTGTGTTGCACAGCTACAGCAAGTAAGAGGTTAATGTCTGCAAAAATCCAAAGCCTGCATGTAAATATATCCGTTATGTCATGTCATGTGGTATGAGAGGAGGTTATAAATGTGAATGATAGAGAGCAGGAAAGAGTCCATGTCTTCAGGAGGATTGCTGTTCAGGAGGTCCAGGTACATGGGGGCATGGAAAAAGAGGAGAGATTTCCAGTGCCAGATATGATTTGATGTTGATGGAGTGAGCCCCAAGAGGGAGAGAGCATCTGTGAGTTCTAATCTGTGTTTATTCAAGGCCAGTGCAGGGGTACTATCTAATCTTCTGATTTTCCTATGCGACCGTCAAAGGCTTGGATCACTGTGTAGAGGTACACCCTTTATTTGTCACACCCACGCGTCTCCAAGGCTAGGTGGAGGAACTCCAAGATAATAATCTCTGTTCACACATGTGCGTCTTTGAGCCTGTAAGAGCCGTGTGGAGGTACTAAGTTCTGAAGTCTATTCATTTGCCTGCACTGTGAAGTCTACAATTGAACTGCCTTGTATTATCTGTTTCAAATTTCAAGCAATGTTTATGCCGGGCTCTAACCGTTCCTAGAGACGCATGGTACTTAGGAACTCTCTGTGGCTGACTTTTTTATCCGCCGGTGTGTGTAGGAACGGTGGCGTCACGCGTGACAACTAATCCCCTATTATCCAGTTTGCTAGGCATTCCCTATCTTACGGGTGCCCAAGGTAGACTTCAGTGCTACTCTGGCCTTGGCTGCATGCGTCCCTCTAGGAAGGAGCATGGTAAGTTCCGCCATGATCAGCCAGCACTATACCCTCCCAGCACCATGTAAATGGCATCACCTACACGAGTATAACAAACTTGAGGATCTGGACATGAGCATTGTGATATCCAGTAGATACAAGATCACCAGTCACATGAACACTTACTTAGTAGGAGGGGGGTATGGTGTCCAGAATTCCCCTCCTTGATGTATATGAATGTATATGAATAAAGTCCGCCCAGATCCACAATGTTGAATTCCAGTACTTTAATAAAGCATACCCCCCTCCTACTAAGTAAGTGTTCATGTGACTGGTGATCTTGTAACTACTGGATTGACTGCATCTGCATTCTTTAGATCACTGTATCCGGTAGCGCAGGATGTATTTTCTTCTAACAGTATCTTGTTCTTAATATAAGGAAGGTATGTGAGTGGTTGCTCATCAGTACCTTACACCTGTGCAATTGTTCCTTCATATAGCAGTCTGGCTGTCTGCATGTTGAAGGATGTGGTGTTTTTACCTGACCTCTTAAATTAGAATATATCAGTAAGTGTACGGCCGCTTTCAGTGATTTTTTTCATGTGTTTATATTTCCTACTTCTGTGATTTCTAAAGTAAACCTGGATTTATCACTAAAGACAACTCAGTTGCACTCTGTAGCAGTCCAGTTTTGTAGTTCATGACACCACTGCAAATAAAAGTGATTGGGTTTCAAAGGCAGTAAACGAAATGGCCTCCATGAAACCAAATGTCCTTCAGCTAACAAAACAACAAAGCAGTTGGAGCTGCTTGTGCATGTTGGATGATCTGACAATCCTTTCTACTGCCTGTACAGGTGGTCTTCACCATTTTTCTGATGTTCTGCTATTTTTAATCCCCTTTCTGGGAGGGGGCATCTCACAAGCCCAGCAATCTGCCAGTAATTCACTGTCCTGCACCTCTTTGCCCTGCAGGCTCTGAGTGCACGAGAGCCGCCTGTGAAGATAGCTGCTTCCCTTATTGCTAAGCAAAATGTCTTTGTGTCCTTGTTACAATCCTTGATGATGCACTAGGGGAACACTGGCTGGGTGTCAGTATGTAGTGCACCAGAAAGCCCCAGAAACTGTGAGGAAACAGTATTGGTTCAGCATACCTCAGAAGAAATATGATATTTTATTGGTGTCATTGCAGGCTTTTTGAATCAGCTGGGGCCAGATAAGGTGATGGAACAGCTACTGACTTGGAAAAAACAACTGCGCATTGAGGAAGCAACAGCCACATCTTAGCCCTGGCCTGTAAAGAAGGCTCATGGCAGGCGTTTTTATTTGCCGTAGGTGGGAAGACCATAGAAAGCTGTGACCGGGAGGTCTGACAGTGGGTTCAAGAGGATTCAGGTGCAGAGGGGCCACATGGTCAGAGACACTAGAGGCACAGGCAATTTTCAGGTGCTGTAGGCTTGGCTCTGGCTGACGGGAGGGACCAAGTGAAGCTGCAACCAGGGAGCCAAAAAATACTGTGGAGTTTGCGGGTGGTGTAAGTCACAGGATGTACAGCTGAGAGGATTGTAGAATAGCTCTGCAAGAGGCAGGGGGTGGTCAGTTGGCCTCACTGGGGACAACTGAAGAAGTGAAGAAGAGAAAGATTACTGGGCTGCTGAGGCAATGGCCAGGGCTCATGTGGATGGGGCTGTATTGGGTTTTTCAGGTTGGTCCAAAGAGCAGATTGCTCATTGTATATCTCTCCAAAGACTTGGTAGTCTGGAGTGTGAGGAAAAGGGGAACATCACCAAAACAATCACTTGAGCACGAGAGGAGACATTGTGAGGAAAATACAAATGATCCAGCACAAGAGCATTCAGCCAGGAGCATAGTGACCAAAGTGATTTGCTGGCCATTGCCAGTTGTTCTAGCCAGGACAGGGTAGAGCACATGGCTAGTGAAAGGAACTATCGAGAGGGCCAGAAGGTAAAGTCTCCAAAGAGAAGTGGTGGTTGTTGGCAGGCAGTGGGCAAGCGAATGTTGCCAACTGTGTCTCCAGTGCAAGGAGAATCATCATGTCTGCAGTGTATTCCGAGGAGATGAAGTCTGGTATCTATTATGCACTGGATACAGGGAGAGAAACGGAAGTTACAAGAAAATACCTAAGACTTTGGTTGCTGGCATTTTGCATCTATGCCAGTATTTGGGGGAGTTAAACAGAACCTGCCATTACTTCTGAGGCTATTAAACCACCTACACCTGTACAACATTGAAGTGGGACTCATTCTGAAACTTATTTTGATATAATTACCGATTAAATAATACCTGGATAAATAGCTCTGACTTGCCCACTAACTCAGTCAGAATTAGCATACGGCATGGAAAATGTTTAAAACTTACTTTTCCTGGTATAATTTAATCAGCAACTATATAATAATTTTCAGAATGAGCACTACTTCATTGTTGTATGCTGTAGGTGTAGGCAGTTTAATAGCCTCAGAAGTGATGATAGGTTGCCTTTAAGAACCCAATGAATGCTCAGTGATCTCTTCATACATTGACAGCATTTGGGAAGCTTACCATACTTATTGAAGGGTAGGATGGGAACTTCAACCAATGCTTGGCTACGCATAGTGGCATGAGATAGAATCACATGGATCATCACCTCTGGATGTGATTGATGATGCCTCAGCACTCAAATACTTTTCTGGAGGGACCAGTGGTTCAGTGGCTCAGTCGGCCAGAGGGAAGCGCTGTTATTATTGGCAATTATGAACAGTGCAAGTTGGGTTCCAGCTGCAAATTTTGTCATTAATGTTTGGAATGTGGCGGACACCATGCCTTCTCAAAATGTTTTAAGGGCAACATCAAGTGGGTGGGTGAACTAGCTTCCAAGCGTGAGGATGTAAGTGAAACTAATGTGGTTGCCCCTTAGTTAGAGCTGTATGACAATAAGGATTGTGTGTTGGTATTATAGGAAAGTTTTTGGCGGATTTCAGGATAACGACTGATGGTTCAGAATTGGGAGTAGCAATACACCCAAATTTGCAGTTGCTCAAATATCCAGAGGTGAGAAAGGAAATCAAAATGAGCCGTATGGCTGGCTACTTTTGTTCCTCCATTCTCTGAGATTTGAGCATGTCCCCTCTGGGGGTGGATTCCAAAAACAAGAAGGGAAAATTACGGTTAATACATCACTTGGCATTTCTGTATGGGTAGTCGGTTAATGATGATATTTACTTATGTATGCTATACTTTAATTGACATAATGGTAGATTTGGTCTGGGCATTGGGCCATGGGTCTCTCTTAGTGAAAGTAGATCCAGAAGCAGCATTTTGACTACCACTGATTCACACTGATAGTCACCACTTACTGGGTTGCGTTTTTAATTGGCAAATCTTACGTTGATTTGTGCCTCCCTATGAGGTTTTAAGTTTCTTGCGCATTCATCAAGTGGGTGCTAAAATGGGTGTTGGGCCTCACTATTTGGGTGAGGTTTTGTGCATTAGCACAGGGGCAGATAATATGCACCAAGCAATGATAGATTTGTTCATGGAAGTAGTGGGGGATCTTGATGAAGAGCGAGAAGACAGTAGGCTCAACAACATGTTTTTTGGGTCAGGAATTGGACACAATAGCAGGGGTGTTGGGATTGCTGCCTTGCTGACAAGTCTGGTGCTGGTTTTGGAGATGGTTCCACATCTTCTGGGTTAGTGGGTGTGGTATTAGGTGTGACATGCTGAGTCACACCTGTGGGTAATTAGCAACTGGGTTTATTGGCTGGAAATGATCCCCCAGTTTTAAAAGAGGGGCATTATATTACGTTCATGTGGGCAACTGAGCATTGGGCTCACGCGAACATGACCCAGAAGGATAGGGAACACCAGGTGAACTACCACAGACTAGCATGGAATACAATGAGACTTGTGAGTGTGTACTAGTAGAGAGCTGAAGAGTAGGAAGGGTTAGTGATGCAGACTTACCTGAGCAGAACATGCAGGTAAGGAGCAATTAGGGCCCAGTTCAGAAGACCACTGGGCTGCCTTTTATTGGGGCGATGTCCCCACTCTGGTAGGTTTGCATCACTACCCCAGTAGAAGCTAGGGAGAGGTGCTAATCTGTGGTAGTTGACCTGGTGTTCCCTATTCTTCTGGGTCACGTTCATGTGGGCCTGTTGTTCAGTTGCCCACACAAATGTAACAAGGGGTAATGCATTTACTGTCAAAAAAGGTTGAAGACCTTTTGGGCTCAGTACAAACAGTAGGAGTAAGTAAGAAGTTAAGATTACAGAAGCTACAGACTTTACTATTCAAGCTTAATTTTGCATGTTGTGTTATCCCAGTGGGGCGAGTGCTGCATCACACTGTTGACTCATGATGTGATTCTTCCAACTAAGAGAAACCAAGTAATCTTGTAAAAACGATATCTTTTCATGGCTAATAAAAATACATGATGATAACAAGATTTCAAACCTCTCAGGTTTCTTCCTCAGGCATAATGAAATAGATCCAAAGAGGCATGCATATATATACACACATACTTCTGACAAGGCACAGACATAGATGTGATTAATTTGCAGAATACCACAACAGGATGAGTAGATAAATAAATACATACTTAAATAGTCCATTGATAAAGATGTGAAGGTTTTATGGTCCCTGAATTGGTGTCAGGGGGTCACCAGGCCTGTGTGTTATCTCTGCTATAGATTTCTCATACTTCCCAGTCACGCATCAATTCTCTGGAACAATTTAGCCCTCTGTTGAAAGTGTCAAAAGTTGTACTCCCAAATTTTTCTATGGCTTGGTGACTTGAAATTGCCTTTTCATATGGTGACTTTTATGTGTTCTATATCGTGTCCATGACTAGAAAATTGCTTGGCCATAGGTAATTCTGTCTTTCTTTCTTTAATTGTGTGGCATTGAGATCTCATCCTCGCTTTCAGTTTTTGTCCTGTTTCCCCAAAATAAAGGCCCCCAACAGGACATTTACTGCACCGCATCAGGTACACAACATTGGATGTGGAACATGTGAATGTCTCAGGGATCTTATAGTCCTGCTGTGTGTTGGGGTTGTGTTTCCTGTCCGCGGTCAGTACATGTGAGCAGCTCCTTACATTGCAGGGATAAGTTTCCTTTTGTGTTTCAGAGAGCAATGCACTCCTGATTATAAAGTTCCTCAAATTTGAGGGTTGCCTGTAACACAGAATGGGAGGCTCCAGGAATATGGTTTTCAGACAGTCATCTTTGTATATGATCGAGTTTCTTTGTGGTTTTTCTTAGCACCTCTAGCTGTGAATTTCCTTAGCACCTCTGGCTGTACACAATCATTTATTCCTTCTCTGTGTATTGGAGTAGTTGATTTCTAGATATCCTGGTGGCTCTGGTGACTCATGTTCAGTCTGTGATCTATTAGTATACCCAAGTCTTTTTCACATGTGCTGATTAGCCAAATTCTTCCCATTCTGTATGTGCTTTTTAAAAAAAAAATTTGCCCAGATGTAGAACCTTGCATTTCTCCTTGTTAAATACCATTCTGTTAATTGCCCAATGTTCAAGCTTTTCTAGATCTTTTTGAATACTCCCCCTCTCTTCCCTAGTGTTAGCTATCCCTCCTAGCTTTGTGTCATTGGCAAATCTGATTAGTTTCCCATCAATTCCCTCCTCCAGATAATTTATAAAAATGTTGAACAACACTGGGCCTAGGACAGAGCCTTGTGGTACCCCACTTGATGCATTCTGCCACTTGAATGTGCAGCCATTTATGACCACTCTTTGAGTGCGATCACTCAGCCAGTTGTGAATCCACCTAACAGTTGCCTTGTCAATCCCATATTTGGTCATTTTTTCAATAAGTATGGTATGAGATACTTTGTCAAATGCTTTACTAAAGTCAAGGTATACTATATCCACCGCCTGCATTTTTCTGATCAACCCAGTCGGTGATTCTGCCATAGAAGGAAATTAGATTAGTATGGCATGACTTGTTTGTTACAAACCCATGCTGTCTCTGGTTAATTACTCCATCTCATCCAAGTACTTGCTCCGGAGTCAACTATAGATGGCGGTGTTGGTTGGCTTCAGAGCAATCTTAGGCTTTCATTGTTGTGCTGGGGAATGGCAGAGGAGATGAGTGGCTCTCCACTACTCCATAACTTGACTTGCCTAAAGTTATTTCCTGTGGTGGTTGTTGTACACGTCTGGAAGGAAAAATTCTGTAATAGGTGGATGGTATATTTTTGAATAACAAATGGGTTATCAATACAATTAGCAATTTGAGGTTTGACTCATCCCCTGTCCTGGCACTATCTGATACTGTCATGCTTAGAACAGAATTTTCAAAGTAGAACTAGGCATGTGCCTGAGAGATTGAATGTGATGGCTAACATTTTATCCCATCAACAGTGGTCCAGTTGAATGCAGCACCAAGGTGTGCAAGGTCAGCATCCTGTTTTTGGTGGAGTTATGGAAGATAATTGAGCATTTATTGATGGCCTGGCTGCAGTCTTCCTTGACACTGGGGAATGTGGAGGTACTATGACACTGTTTTGGGAGAAATTAGAAGCATTGGAACCTAGTTTGAGAGCTCATATGTGGCTGAAGAGGTGAAGAGTTTGCTTGAGGAAATTATGTTCTGCTCCGAAATATGAGGAGAATGCTGAAATTGAAAAAGTGGCATAACTGTTATTTAATGGATTTGAATGGCATGCAACAGACCCCATTGACTATAAGGAGATTTGCCAGGTTTCTATCAAAGTGTTTGTTTTATCAGAAAAAGGTGCTGCATTGTGCGCTATTTTTATGGCACATTTAGCAGAATCTGCAATGGAGTCTCCTAACTAAATAGATGGATGTGAACAATGCATTAGGTGCTAACTTTGTGCACGGCTCACATTGAAAGCGAGTAAGAACAAGTAAAGTGACAGGATCCATTAGTAACTGCACTTCTCCTGTCTGGCATAAAGGAAACAGAAGAAAACAAAGTTCTTCTCTCCAAAAAAAGTTGTCTCTGTTTTGTGTCAGGATTGATTAATTGTTTCTTAAATGTCTTGTTTTTTTCCTGTCTTGTTAAATGGCTTCTCCTTGGCTTATCGCTATGTGTTATGCACGACCATTAAATATTACTTAAATGGTAAATAATCATGAAAGTGGGAAAACAATTATGTGGATGAGCGATTCGTACAAGATCTTCAGCATTTGGAGAACAACCTGCAGCTTCACAAGTGCTAAGAACAGAGTTTTCATGTTTTTTTTTCTAGCTTGTAAAAAATATATCATGAATGTCATGCATTTTTCTTTAACCTTTTTAGGGTGGTGTCTTGTTTTTATAAACAAGTGTTTTTTCAGGCATTTTTCCCCTATATATAGGTCTCTGGGAAAATGCCTGAAAAAAAACCTGGAGGTTGTGAAAAAAATGCCATGGATCCAAAAAAACACCAAAAGTTAGAAACACCTGCACAAAAATAGGAAAACCACCAGTAGTATTATTCCTAAAATTGTGTGAACCCTCCCTTATGTTGCAGCCACATGAGGTGCGCCCGCTGTGGCTTTTCCATGTGGAAATTCTATTTGAAAAATCCATAACACAGTGGATGAGAATTAAAAAAATACTGTCAGGGCACACGGAATAGTCTGCAGAAGAGCTGCTGGAGAGAAACATGAATGCGCAGCGGCAACCTGGCCCCCTTACGTGAGAGGGGCTGTTTTGAGAGCATGAAGAGCGCTGTGCTGAGGACCAAGGAACTGTTTGCTGCAGGGAGGGGAAAAGAAGCTTGTCCCAGCCATAACCTTGTAGGGACAACAGACCTTTTGGCCATTATTCCAAAAGTTATATTTAGTGGAAAAATTAAAAAAACAACTAAAATAATATGGTTGCCTAAATACGGGAGATGGTTGTCACATGCACTACACAACCAGCACTTTTCTTCCTTTTATTTTTAAACACAGCTTTAGTGCTAGAGGTTTCAACGCCTTTCCCATTGACATGTTTGTCTCCAGGTGCCACCCACATATAGGGAACTTACAGCTGAAGATTTAAGTGACCACAATTGACTGTTTCTATCCTGGAGAGATCTGTCATCAGCTGCTATTAAATTCTTTTTTCACCATTTTCTAGTATTTTACTGCCTGCCTGGAATCTCAATCGAGGTCTGGCAGTCACCATCCATAAAACTTTCTTTCAACTTGCACAAAATTCCAATCAAGATGCTAACAATGAGTGCCGCTCTCTAGAATACGATCTGCTCCGCTTGCCAGGTAAGTGAATTATAGACTCTTTTGTATCAATAACCTTATTTTTTCATTGAGGTAAAATAGACCTGAGGATCCTGATAGACGGGAAATGCTAATGAGAAATCTTCTGACAAAGCAGAGACGGCCTCGAGGTTTTCTTATTTTTCATAAAAGCCGTTACACACAGGCAAGCTGAACAAAAACACTGAATGAATTATTTTTCCAACCAATTGGTTTTAATTCATAATAATATAAGAGTCTGTGTTTCGCAGCTCAGCTGCGCTGAAATAAAATAGAGTGTGTTACAAAAGGTGCCATGTACAACCCCCAAGTGGCCAAATTAGGATGAAAAATTACATTGATATTTGTCTATTGTAAATAGTATTCTGCATCAAGTCCATAGGATATTCCTACCATAGGTATTTACTATGATTGGGTTGGTAAAACAAGTAGAATTTTTTTGTTCCATTAATTTATTCCACATACCAATGGCCAAAAGCAATAATCAATCCATTCAGCAATCATTTATATTTCCATGACCTGATGAGCAACCATTTTCTCTTGGATGACCTGTTTGGAAATTGCCTATTCCTTGGTGGCCAATGGGCTAACTATTCACTCACTGTGATGACATGGTGAGAAATCAGTAATGGCCTGATAACCATATAGCTAGCATCTCCTCAACGATGACCTATGAGGCAGTTGTCCATTTCTTGGTAATCCACAGAATTATCATCCATGCTTAGTGACCATAAAAGTATTGCGCACTACTTAGTGACCTACCGAGTTAATTTGATACAGGTGTTTACGTGTTGTTCACATGAAAAATTTTATGCAGTCGTGGTTACTTTAGAGGAATCAAGGAATAAAATATGTATACACATAGAGAAGCATTAGATTCTCCTCAGGCTGCATGTACTGATGTCCCTCTGCAGAATGTGTCACCCCTCCCACTCTCCTCACTTAGGACCTAAAGAATGCTTGCGCCAAATTTCACGCTTGCATGACACCGGGAATTTACATTACATAGGGGTGCACCTACTTTTGTAATTTGCATTGAATATTATGTAGATTAGATACATTATGTAGGGATGCCAATACGTTTGCATATAGCATTGAATAGTCAAGTTGTGACACCATTACCTTTCCTATTTAGGACCTAAAGAATGATCATGCCAAATTTCACATTGGTATGACATTGTGAACTTACATTACATAGGGGTGCCAATACTTTTGCACTTAGCATTGAATAATCAACTTGTGACCCCATTAGTTTTCCTATTTAGGACCTAAGGAATGGTTGTGCCAAATTTCATGATTGTATGACATCGAGAAGTTTGATAATTAGATTAGGTACACTATTTAGGGGTGCCAATACTTTAGCACTTGGCATTGAATAATCAAGTTGTGACCCCTTTACTTTTCCTATTTAGGATCAAGAGAACAGTTGTGCCAAATTTCATGCTTGTACAACACTGGGAAGTTACATTACATAGGGGTGCACTTTCTTTTGCAATTTGCATTGAATAATCGAGTTGTGACCCTTTTGCTTTTTCTATTTAGGACCTAAAGAATGCTTGTGCCAAATTTCATAGTTGTATGACATCGGGAAGTAAGAGAATTAGATTAGGTACATTACATAGGGGTGTCAATACTTTTGCAATTAGCATTGAATAATCGAGTTGTGACCCCTTTACTTTTCCTATTTAGGACCTAAGGAATAGTTGTGTCAAATTTCATGTTTGTACGACAGCGGGAGGTTAGAAAATTACATAAGGTACATTACATAAGGGTGCCAATACTTTTGCACTTGGCTTTGAATAATCAAGTTGTGACCCCTTTACTTTTTTATAAAGACCCCTGTGCTGGGTCGATACATGGCTGCTTGTCTCACCCTTATGTGTTTGACTAAATAAAGAAGAAGATTTTTAAGCAGATGCTGCCCGGCTGACCTCTTTTCCTCTACCTACGATCAACGGTGGATCCCTGGAGTCAGGATCACATTCGGGCTCTGCAAGGTACCTTGCACTTGTGGTGCTTTGTAAATTTGGAGTGTGACTGCTAATCTTTTTTATTCTCTGATTGATGAGCTCTCAGCCAATCACAGCCAGCGCATAAGCCATTCATTGAATGACAGCTGAGCACTGCCTGTGATTAGTCCCTGCGCTCAGCCAATCAGAGGCAGTGCTCAGCCATTCATTGAATTCAATGTGACTGCTGCCATTCAAAAGCATTGGTTCTAATAGATGCAAATCGCAAAAGCAAAAAACATGCGCAACAAAAAACGCCCGTCCAACTGAGCCCATAGCCATTTTTTGTTAACCCATAATCAAAGAATCCACTTTTTGTGATGACTTAGTCAAAAGTCATCCAGTTCCTGGTGACTATATATATATATATATATATATATATATATATATATATATATATATAAATATCTCAATCATTGATTCCATGATGACCTGTTGAGCAGTTGTCCATTTTTTGGCAACACATACAATAATCATACAATGTAGTGAACCATAGAGAAATCATCAGCTACATGGTGACCTAGTTACCAATCATCTCTTTCATTATGACCTATTGAGGAACTACCCATTCCTTGGTAATCCAGAGGCCAACAACCCACTCTCTTTGGTGACCTAGTGAAACCTAGTATCCTATAGCATAATCACCAACTGATGATTGTCACCTGGTGACTCACAGAGCAGTCTTCTGCAACCTGTACAACTAGTGAGCTATCCTCTATTCCTTAATGTGGTGGTCACATAGCATGGCATTGTTATGGCTGCCATGTCACCACATTCATTTATAAACAGAGTGCTGAGGTTTGGTGAAGAATAAAATAGCAATAATGGAACTAATAAGGTGATTATATTACATAAGTCATGATTTTTTAACATTTTAACACTATCCTTAAAATACAGTTTGATATGCTCCTGTACTGTATCTCTGTAGGGTGGGCCCTTAGAATAGTTTCCTTCCTAGTTGGTCCAAGAAGCCCAACTGAGGCATCTAGCTTTGGCAGTAACGCTAGTCCTGTTCGTTATCTGGTTATATAGAGTGATTTTTCCATTCCTTGTTATGCAAGATTTATTTAAGCAGGTCGGTGCAAGGCCGGGGTCAACCTTCCCATTTAGAAGAGAGCAGATCTTAACATCACTAATGAGGGAGAGCTTTACAGTGAGAGCAGTAATTACAATATGCAAAGTAGGGAGGTTACATTAGCAAAAAAGAGCAGTAACTCAGGATGAAAGGATAGAGATGGCCGAAGGGTGATACCAGACAAAATCCAATTGCTTCCTTTGAGCGAGGTTAAAATAATTTTCTGTGCATATAGCCAGCCTGAGATTGGTAGTCACTTAATAAGATAAATGTCTTTTTATTTTTGTTTGTATTTAGGTACCTGTGAGAAAACAGATCCAGCAGAGCTCACATTGTATGTAGTGTTACCCATCCTCGTGATATGATCTTTGAATCTCCATCTACTAAGTTATCACAATGCACAATATATTAAGTGTTTATTGACATATTCAGCTTTACTTCATCTGTAAGCTGATAGGTTACTTCTTAAAGGGGTTATCCGATGCTCTGTATATTTTTACTACAGGCTGGTACAGGTGTAAAATAATAAATGGAGCTATACTTGTTTTTTCTGATGCTCAACCACTGTGGTCCCCAGCTGCTCCGATCCCCTCCACAGCCTGTCGATGATGATGATTATCCGTTCAGTCGCTTCCGACCTTCGGTCACTCTATGGATCAATGTTCTCCACTTGTTTCTGTCTTTCACGGCTTCTTTCAGTTCGGCAATTGACATGTTCGCGGTGACCTTGATTGTATCTAGTCATCTTGTTGTTTGTCGTCCTGATCTTCTCTTCCCACTAACCTTGCCAAGCATCAGTACTGTTTCCAGTGAGTTTGCGCGCATCACGTGGCCAAAAAAAGAGAGCCGCTGTTTGATGATTTTGCCCTCTAGTGATATTTTCAGTTTGACGTGATCTATCCTTACCTTGTTCGTTGTCACGGCAGTCCAAGATATGCGTAGCATTCTCCTCCAGCACCTTAGTTCAAATGCATCAATTTTCCCTTTAGTCTGTTTTCATGAGTGTTCAACTTTCGTAACTATACGTCGTTATGAGAAAGGCGATTGCATTGGCCAGTCTGGTTTTTGTTGCAATGCTAATATCTAGAGATGAGTGAGTGTACTCGCTAAGGCAAATTATTTGAGCGAGTATCGCCATTTTGTAGTACATGCCTGCTTGTTCGAAAAGATTCGGGGGCCGGCGGGGGGTGGTGGGGGAGATCTCTCTACCCCCCCCCACCCCCCACCCCCCCGTTCCCCCCTGCTCACTCCCGCAACTCACCGCTCACCCCGCCGACCCCCGAATCTTTTCGGACGAGCAGGCATGTACTCGAAAATGGCGATACTCGCTCGAGTAATTTGCCTTAACGAGTACGCTTCCTTATCTCTACTAATATCCTTGTTTTTCCAAATCTTTTCCATTCCCTGCATTGCATTTCTACCAGCTGTAATCTACGTCTATTGATCTTAGGTCCAGATTGCCCATTGCAGTCGATTTTGGACCCAAGGAAGATGAAATCTTGGACCGACTCGACTTCCTCATTGCTAATTTTTATGTTCACTGTACTGTTGCCTACTGCGGTCATGACTTTTATTTTCTTGCTGTTGAGGTACAATTCCATGCGTTTGGTTTCCTTTTCAGTTCTCTATGATCTGCATCACAAAGATTAATAAACAGTTAAGAAGTGCAATATTAGAGATGGCCTTTAGGGGCTGGAGAGCAGGATTTACAAAGAAAGATTTGGCAGAGAATGGGTGTACCTGCTCATTAATTAGACAATACCTGTTTGGGTGTAGCAAGACAAGAGAAAAGCTCCTGTCTTGCTGAGCTCAGTGCCTCCTTCTGTGAGAATGGCTTGTTGCAGATCAAGATACTACCATGAATCTGACAGGGAAGGACATCCCCTAGATTGACACCCTCATTGGGTAAGGCTGAGAGACTTTTGCTCTGTGTTTATGTACGAGATGTGAGCACATTGTGAATTTGGAAGCCCATATCCTGGATGTAAATGAGCGGCTGGCAACACTGAGATCCATTGACAACATGGAAAGGAGATTGCTGCTCACTGAGCAGGGACTCGCTGGGGCAGATGTGGTACTTTATGAGAGCAGGATGAGTAGGCAGATAGCTGGCTGACAGAAGGAAAGGTAGAGGAAAGAGAACCAGGGAGGTTAGTCCTGAAATGGCACACCCCAACAAGTTTGCAAAGTTGGCAGATGAGGGGGATCCCATTACAGGGTTAGCACTGCTGCAGCATGACATGCCCTCTGACCACCAGAGGGATGTCTGCTCTAGTAAGAAGGGGAAGGGGAGAGTAGGACAGGCTAGACAAGTCCTGGTAGTGGGGTACTCAATTAGTAGGGGAAGAGAAAGGGCAATCTGAAACAAAGACCAGGATCGTTAAACAGTGTGTTGCCTTTCTGGCGCTAGAGTTCGACACATCACGGATTAGGGACTCGGGTAGAAAAATTGCAAATGAAGTGCAGCATTAATAAATAAAAGTTTATGCACATGGGCGGGAAAAACGGATGTCACCAATATAAACTAAATGGGGTACTGCTAGGGAAAAGTGATATGGAAAAAGACCTGGGGGTACTAGATGACTGAAAACTTAATTGAAGCAATCAATGTCAGTCAGGTGCTGCAAAGGCAAATAAAGTTTTGGGGTACATTAAAAGAGGTATCGGGGCGAGGGACGAAAACATTATCCTCCCACTATATAAGGCACTTGTAAGGCCTCACATGGAATATTGTGCACAGTTCTGGACACCAGTACTCAGGAAGAACATTGCAGTGCTGAAGTGGATTCAAGGATGGGCAACTAAATTAATAACCAGAATGGGAGGACTTGAATACCAAGAGAGGCTATCAAAATAGGGATTATTCACCCTAGAAAAAAGATGGTTAAGTGTATTGGGGTTGTAACACTCCAATACATTCACAGTTGGTATGGCCGGAGGCCTTTTGTTGTCATGGTGACGCCACACTCTATTTGGACACTCTGGATGATGATGACGCAGAAATAACGTAGACCAGTCCAGTATAGCTTAGTAAACTGAGAGTGAGCAGTTTTACTAATTTTGGTATTGTTAAATAACAGGTTAACTTTACAACTTTCTGTGAAGGGCTTTATCTCAGGTGAACAAGGATGCAATATAAGACAGACAAGATACAGTAAGATTGTTTTGATAATTAATTGGTTTTCAACGCTCTCTCTATTATTTAGCTGAGGACTGGTTTAGTCCCCACAAGTGAAGTTAGGTGAATAGATTTAAGTTTGCTTTAACTGAAGGTGTATTTGTGAAGCAGAGAGACTAGCGACTATGTGCTGATCCTGGCTTTGTTTTCACCGGGTAGCTGTAACTCACTGTTTGATGAAGATGCACCTCGGAAAGGGTCTTCTGGAACTCTGCTGTAGAATAGCAAGGGACTGGGTTGTCCACTACATTCTACCTTGGCTAGGGATAACTCTCTGAATACTCTTCCACGCCGACTACGGAACTGCAACCTTCTCCTTACACTCTCCTGGCTGAGTCAGCTAACTGCTCTGCGTCACTTCCTTTTATTACCTCTCTCTCTACCCACCCACTTTCATAGGGACTTGTATGTTTGTTTACTCTCACTGTACCAGTGAGATTAAACCTGACTGTCAGCCAGTGAGAGGCCAGCTGACGTCAGTGATGAGCTCTAGCTTAGAGCAGAACCGGAGACACAGGGTATCTCCCACAGACGGCACCTTCTGTATCTAGGGACGGCATACAGACAAGTGAGACAGGACAAGTGTGCTGCTAGTGTCCTGTAGTGCCCGCTGGGCCACTACAGAGTGACCAAATAACTATGTATAACTACATTAGGAGACAATGCAAGAATCTCTCCCATGATCTGTTTATACCCAGGAATGCGACGGTAACAAGAGGGCATCCCTTTAAGTTTAGAGGAATGAAGGTTTCATCACCAACATAAAAAGGGGTTCTTTACTGTAAAAGCAGTGATACTGCAGTACTCTCTTCCAGAGGACATGATGATGGCAAAATCGATAGAGGAGTTTTAGATGGGACTAGACATCTTTTTTGAGCACTATGATATTTCAGGATATAGACATTAAATAACCAGAAGGGTTTGTTGATCCAGGTATCTTCTGGCTGCTGGTCTTGGAGTCAGGTAGGAACTTTTCAAATGTTAATCCAGGGATTATTCTGATGGCCATTATGGAGTCAGGAAGGACTTTTCCCCCAAAATAGGGTAAAGTGGCATCTGCCTCATAGATTTTATTTTTTTTTTGCCTTTCTCTGGATCAACAAGGAGGGTGGAAACAGGCTGAACTGGATGGACATTTGTCTTTTTTCAGCCTAGCCTACTATGTTAGTAGGACTATGTTAGAGTGGGCAAACATGGTATGTTACTTAGTGGTCAGACGGTCAGCATTGTGTTGATATGTATGTGTGTACTGTGACGTATTATAACAGTACAAAGATTATGTTACTTTTGCTGTATGTTATGTTTCCATAATAAAGACAGATTTACTGACATTTACCAAATATCTGCCCTGCACATGGGTTATAGAGGTGCAACCACCCATCTAGGTGGAGAAAAGATGATGATCTCATGAGCTCAAGATCCCCAAGTTGCGACAACAGGTACAAAAAAGTACTCCATGCAGTGTTATTTAATATCGTACTGTACCGGAAGAACACACTCTTAAAGGGATTTTTCAGGGGTTTTACATTGATGGTCTATCCTGTGAGCCAGTGAGGGTCTGACCTCTGGGAGATGTGACCTCTTTCATTGTGCTGATCAGCAAAGTCCCAGAGGTGGGACCCCAACTGATCAAACACTGAAGGCCTATCTTAAGAGTTCCGAAGAACCCATTTAAAGCCTTTCTAAACTTACTAAACAGTAGACACATTTCTTGTGTAAACTTTTGCTTTCTTGCTATTAAAGTTTTAAGATTATTCGTTAAAGAATCTCTTTGAATCTGATTTTGCTTCTCTTTTCTTCTTTTATCTCCAGTTAATGACAGGGGTTTAATTACTTTGCACAAAAGAACATAGAGATTTGGTATCATAATAGATTTTGCAAATCCTCTTGCAGTTCTGGCAATTACAGATCACAGGGTCATCTTATTCAGAGACAGAATATGTGGACACGCAGTGGTGTTCCAGTATTACAAAAGCTTTGAGAAAAATTCAGCAGTATTCAACAGTTTACTAAATACGAAAACTTACAAAGATTCAGGGTGATTTTCTCTAGCACATGACACAGGAAAATTTGATGATTGCATCTCAAGAAGAAATGTGATTATTCAAGACAGCAGATAATTAAACATCATGGGTTCAGCTGAACAGGAAGACTGTAAACTATAGAAGGAAGGCGTATACTCATCAATATCAACAGCCACGTGTCCAGCTGTGGAAAATTTGCTTAATTGAGGTCTGTCATCAAGATTTTACCCCATAAATCAATCTGAACCGTAGGTGGACCATATGAAGAATAGTACAAACATTCCTCTCTTTCTTTTTAAAGGGCTGCCGTGCCACTAAAATCACCAGTTTTACGCTCACACATGCTATATGCAAATCATCTGCAAACTGTTCAATGGGCAATTTCCTCTCTTGGACCTTTCCCAGCTATCTCTCCTAAATCTCACTGTATGAATGACATTTCCAATCCCCTTTGAGCTGGGAGCTGAAGATGTTGATCACTAGGCAAGGGGTGGACATTAGGAGGAATAAGAAGAGAGAGTCCAAACCAGTCTGAATGAGCAGACTGCCTATCGGACAGTTAGCAGCAATTTGGCAGCACTTTAAAGAGAGAGGAATGTTTGTACTTGTCTTCATATCACCCACCTACAGTATGGTTAGGGTTGGTGTATGGGGAAAAATCTTGATGACAAACTTTATTTAAAACTTGAGATGCTTGGTAGAGCCCTTTGACAAGAACTTTGACCTTATTATGGACCCAGACACTGGCATACTCAGCATTTGCTTGAAAAAAGCATGGCAAGATTATGTCCTATTTTCTATGGTAAATAGTTTTCAATGCTTCCAGTGTAACACTGTGTCCCTTCTTATTATTAGTATTTACTGGAAAGGCTGGGTACTTAGGTGCAGGCAAATTTAGGTGCTGGCAAACTAAGGGGGTATCCATGGTTTTGATAAATATGCATGCTGCTTTTAAGTCAATGGTCATTGGACAGAGAGACCACTGTGACTCTACCATCCAAGAGTCCACATAACCTGGAAACAGCCTTCATTACTAGGACCCCTCCAATAGGTATTTGCTTTAGCTGAGCTCTATGTTTGAGGCATACTATATGTAGGGTTCAGATTGAGGTCCATAGCTCATCAACGTACTAATATTCTACAATTTTGCATCGATGGCATAGCGGAACCTGCTTCTTTTCTTTATATACGTGGCATACACAGAAGAGAATGGGGCCTAAACCTAAGAACAAACTAAGACCACCATTAGAGTTCCCCATTTTAATATCCAGAAGAGTCTTGTGTTTTTTCCCCTCTCCCCATTCCATTGTTTGCTAACAATTCAGTTTCCCGGAAGAGAGATTATATGCAGCATAGGTGCTCTCTGCGTTACAGCAAAGGGGATGAGACCAAGCAGGATTGGGCTCCTTCTCTCCGAGGAAGCAATATAGGAGCATGGGCTGAGGCTATGGACTGGGCATCAGAACTTGAGCAGTCACAGTAATGTACAAATTTTTAACCATATGCCAATGGTTTGTCTTGGCTCCATAGTCTACTCAAGTGAGGGAAATTGATCCAGTGTTCCAGTGTGGCGCCACCATAACTCCTAGACAACATGCCCCCTGCCTTGGGGTCATATTTGACTCTGATCTCTCTTTTACCCCCTACATCCAATCTCTGGCCCGAACATGTCAGCTGCACCTCAAGAACATCGCAAGAATCCGCTCTTTCCTCACTGTGGACACACTAAAAACGCTTACTGTTGCCCTCATCCACTCCCGGCTCGATTATTGCAACTCGTTGCTGATCGGCCTCCCCTTCACCAGACTCTACCCTCTCCAATCCATCCTGAATGCGGCAGCCAGGCTCATCTTCCTGTCCAGCCGCTACTCGGATGCCTCTGCCCTGTGCCAGTCACTGCACTGGCTGCCCGTTAAATACAGAATTCAATTTAAACTCGCCACCTTCATCCACAAAGCCCTCCACAGTGCAGCGCCCCCCTATATCGCCTCCCTCATCTCAATCCATCAACCATCCCGGGCTCTCCGCTCTGCTAACGAAACCAGACTGAGCGCCCCTTTAATTCGAACTTCTCATTTCCGCCTCCAAGACTTCTCCAGAGCAGCACCGGTCCTCTGGAACGCACTACCAAAGGCTACCCGAGCATTCCAGGACTCGCAGAACTTCAGGCGTGCTCTAAAAAGGCACCTCTTCAGGGAGGCATACCGAATTCCCTAAACAAACCCCTCTGTACGCCGCCTGATAACATGCTCCCTGACCTACTGACTGCTATCCCTGCTAGCCATCATAAACCACTCCTGCAGTCATACTGTTTCTGCCGTCACACGGCTAAATGTCTGACCATTGTCTATGTGTATAACATCGCTCACTCTCCACCTCGCCATACCGTGCACATCTCCAGCCCCTTTACCTTCTGTATCACTGCATTACTTGTAGTATGTAAGCTTGTTGGAGCAGGACCCGCACCCCTATTGTTTCCATCAATTGATTACTATGTAACCGTGGTTCTGTAATGTTTGTACTTTTGTCTTTCTGTATCCCCTGTCTATGTAAGCGCTGTGGAATATGATGGCGCTATACAAATAAAGATTATTATTATTATTATCATATGTCACTGGGCCAGCTGACATTTATTCAGATCTGATCACAGCCATTATTCTTTATACAGGCAATAGACGCATGACTAACACTGCAATATTTTCATATCACCAGAATAATCATTCTTAAATCATACGATTAACTGATTGAACATGTCATAAAACAAGGATTTTTCACCCCCTGATTGGTTTGTGCAATTTTGCAATCAGTTTTTATTGTTGCAACACATTTAAAATAAACAATGAAGCAACTTTGCAAACATTTTTTTCTTAAGAAAATCTATAATTTTATTGTTTTATAGCTCCTATGAACCTAACCTATGTGTCTCCATGATTACAGGTCTTTATAAAAGCTGTATAACAAAACAGTACTCTTGACTGCAATGCCAGGCACATATATTTGCATTGTTTCTAGGTAACAGAAGCAGATCCTTTTTAATAAACGCAGTCTCTTTAAGACTTCTTCTATGGATAGTGAATGCTTCTGTGACCTTGCCATGCACCACTAGATCATTTACTAAGGTCAATTTGATCTCTGTGATTAGATTGCTACATGGTTTAGAACCATAACAAAAAAATTAGAAATAAAATGGAATTTCAGAATCAAGAGGTCACAGCTGGAAGATGTTTATAGACACTTGGTCGTGTACATGTAGTCTACGTCAGTGGCTTATTACAGATATAACAAGTTAGTGGAAGGACAGATGTCAAAAACATCAGAAAGAAAGAAGATATTTATATTTAGCTTTAGGAATCATGCATATTGCATCAGAGCTGTGTGCATGGAGCCTGTATGGAAATGCATGTGTGGTGACCAAGACACGAGGCACACGCTGAGGAGATGATGGGAGTAGAGATGGCACTTGTCACTGGGGCTCTACCAAACTCCTCCCTAGAGGAACGCGTACAGACTTAGTAAAGGCACTGCTAGGCCTCTTCCAGGCAACACTTGGACAGCAGTTACCTGTATAGTAGTGTAGTGAACTTTAAAAGTTTTCTCTCCTGACTCCCCCATTCCTTCACACTGTTGGTTGTCCAGCAGAAAAAATAATCCACACACAGTTATATTTGAATACCTCAATCACTGGGAATGGGCAGTGACTGGAACCTCCAATGCATATTTCTTACACCAGTGCAGGAAGAACAGTTCAGAAAGGTCAGGGAGGAGAACACAGGATGACACCGGGCCTACAGTTTTAGTTATCTGTATGACTCCGCTGCTAGACAAGCACAAACTTCGTGACCCAGGAAGAAACCGGGCCTACAGGCTTAGTTATCTGTATGACTCCGATCCTGGACAAACACCGGAGGTGGACACAATACTCCGCAGGCACTCACTTGCTCTTAGTAACTTGAACACTGCACGATGGGCTGCTTTCTCCACTCACTCTCTTGGTCAGGGTCCTGGGATGGGAACATCAGGATACCTCTCCTCAGCTTCCATTCTTCACCACATGAGGGTTGAAGGTACTCCCATGTGGCTGGCACTCTCTCTTAAGGAACCCAGAAGAACAGAGAGCCAGAAAAGAAGTCCTTTGTACACCTTTTGCAAACACATATATAGTGCAACATCACGTGACAAGACAATTTGTTACATTTTCCAGACATTTACAGACATTAACCTCTTACATGCTGCAGCTGTGCAAGACACATAACTAAAGACAATACAATTTGCACAGTGCATCTACACTGAAGACATGACATGCATGACTATTATGAAGGGGCCAGATATGTAGACTTCGGCCCACTACACATGGCCTCCGAGTGCTGCTGTACAGGGTCCGTTGAGTGTCGTATCTCCAGAAATGTTTTTCTCTATGGAACATGCCATGTATTTTCCTGTCATATGAAATTTGAGGCCTAGAAAAGGTACAGAAGAGACCTATGCTCCTCTATGGGTGCCTGTGGGGATGCAGTTCACAGGATGGCCTTTACGGAGCATGAAATCAGGCAGACAGAGGTAATTAGAAAGGTCAGTTGTAGGGGTGTATCTGGAAAAGAAACAATCTCCAGACACACTGCTGCAAGGAGAAGGAAAACAGACAGTTCTGAAGGAGCTGAGAAGGCTGCAAGGCTGAGGTCTATAGCGGACCAGTAAAGGCCCCGAGTCTGACAGGAAGGACTCCCCTAGACTCACACACACCCTGGTCAGGTATGATAATGACTTTGTTGATGTTATAGCATAGGCACTGTGATGTCAGTTGAAATAGTGTTAAACAGAAATAAAAGGCTGGTGAATCCAGATATTTTCTAAAGATACTGTCTTGAACTGAAGTTCTTGATATGTTGCCACACATCTTCTGGAGAAAGATGGCAGTCCCGGAGTGAGTAACCCCCAAGTTACCACAGTGCCCTATAATAAAGAGAGTATGACCATATGCATGGGCCCTTAGGCTTATCGCATCTTGGGGGAAAAAAAAATTTAGAAGGCTAGACTGGGTGAAACTCTTGGTCTTTATCTGCTGCCAGTGTATACTGTACCTGAATTGTTTCCCTGTGTACTTTGAGCATCATGACCATCAGCACTAACACTGTAGGCACTAAGCTGCCACTGTGTACCTGATGTCAACTATGAAAAAGGGATTTAACAAAAAAAGTAATAATTTCTCCTCACTTAGCACAGCACTCTATCTCACTTGGCACCACCTGTACATATGAGTATATTCGCATCAGTATGTATCAGGGATAATAAAAAATAAGGTCCAAGCACCAGATTAAACTCAGGAGCCTGCAGTGCTGAGTAGCACTTGACGCTATTGCCCAGTTTGAGGACTGAGGGAAACAACAGATGCCTGGGTTCAGAATCTGAAATAAAGTCCGCCACCTACCACGAGCCATTTATAATACTGGTGTCTTATTATGTGGCAGAGGGTCACTTGTATGTGATGTCCCCCATTACTTCATCCTTGTGGGCAGCACACCTTCCATTAGCTATACTCCTGCTTAAGTACCTTTTTACACCTCTGCTATACCATAAGTTCTACTTGAGAACAGGAAAAATTCTCATCAGTCTTTGCTTTAGCACTCATATATTTTGTCTTCTGACTGGTTTCTGATGTCTGGTTCCATTCTCTGCATCCTTAATTGTATGCAAGGTGCTTAACATCCACATGCCTCGAACCTTAAAAACACATTTTCTATCACATTATGTGTTCAGGGAAATTTTTCCTTCTACTGTGACTCCATAGTTTATGTGCTCTTCTTTCTGTTGTGCGTTATTAAACATATGATATAAATGTAAATTTTCTACACACCAAATACGATAAATCATCTGTTGAATTACCCAGCAAGGAAGATACAGTACATATGGATGCACTTCAGATGGGAAAGGTTTCTGTGATGGTCTAATCTTCTCTCAGTTCCAGATTCTATATAATTCATAGGGTGCTCATTTTGTGTTTTGTACGCTTCAACAGGTTTAATTATAAGCTTTGTGCCGTTAAAGAAATTGTATAAAATTCAAAACATTTTTTTCAGAACCAGCACCCCTCTTCTAAATAGGCTACATCTGGTAGTACAAGCCGAATTAGTGCCAAAATGCAATACCAGGCACAGCCTATGGGAGAACAGCAGCCATACTTAAAGGGTAACTGCACTTTTCGGAATATAACAGGCTCTATTTACTCCCTTATTTGCTGCTATTTGCACCCTATTTCATGTTTATAAGCTCTGATTTTCAGGTGGTCTTCTCAATTTTTCTGCTGCCCTGTTATTTGTAATCCACTTTTAGGGAGGGGGCGTGTTACAAGTCTAGCATTCTGCCAGTAGTTCACTGTCCCATACTTCTTATCCCTCACTCCCCATGCTGCATTGTGCTTTCTCTGGTCTAATCAGCAGCGAGGCAGTACCTGAATGCCTACCACTTTTTCTGTCCCAGGACAATTCTAGTAGTTGTGCATTCACAAACAGTTTGGCCAAATGGTTAGTAAACCCAATATAATGTACACACACACACACTGTAACAGCAGAAAAGGCAGAGACTGTGGAGATTGCAGACACTGCGGAGATTGCAGACACTGCGTAAACAGATCTGTCAGCCCATGAGTGCAGGTCAGTGAGCCTCTTAAACAGAAGCTCAATACCTAACAATAGGCAGTGGATTGCAGAGAGAATGGAAAGGAGAGCCATGGTGGCAGCCACTTCAGCCTTCATTTACAGTTGTAAAACAAAAAAAACTTTATGAAAGTATATTACAAGATTGATGAAACACACATGAGCATAAGTTATCTGAAAAGTTAGTATCCCTTTAAAGGACAGTTACACTGTCAGTAACCACCTTGCATAGCTGCTACATGGATAACATCCCCCTGTCACTGTAAATAGACCCTAAAAGTAAAGGGTCACTTTATATAGTCATCCAGCATATCAGCTTCATAACCAACATCCAATGCTTATAATGTGATTCCCACTGAATAGTATTATGTTCATCGCACCCCAAGGAGACAACACGACTCAAAAACAAAGAAATGCAGCAATAATACTTGCACCTACAGTAGGTCTCTCCAGATACAAAGTTGCTCGTCCTTCCTCCCACCTCTACATCAGAGCTATTCTGTGTGTATTATATTAATATACAATACATTCTTTAAAAACACCTTGTAGGTGGATGGAAGTATTTCATGTGGTGCCCGCTGTTCGGGAGGCTCAAGATTTTGATGCATTGTTTGCCGTTTTACAGTTGTTTATTTTTAGATAGAATGTTTTAATGCTGTGCATGGCAATGGGAACAATTTTCAATGCTTTATCTGTCAACCAGTGGGGGAGCTATTTTCAACTGGTACTGCTTTAGCCGATGAGTAAGTGCACAGTAAATTAGTAACCCCCTCCTTAAGCTATACTTACACCAGATGCTTATCTTGGAGTGCCACCCTAAGAGTAATGCCTGTTACTGTAGCTCAGCTCTATTCACTTTAGTTGAGTTGCAATACCAGACATGGACAAGAGGGGCACTGTTTCAAGGAACTTAATCTTTTAACCCCTGAATGATCAGGTCTTTTTTGGGGGGGAAAGAAGTAGGAGGATTGGGGTTTGTTTTTTCCTCTCTGCTTTCAAAGAATCATAGCATTTTTATTTTTCTGCCGACATAGCCTTATGAGTGCTTGTTTTTTGGCAAGCTGAGTCGTATATTTCACTGATGGCATTTAAAGTATTACACAATTTATTGAAAAACTTTTAGAAATGTATAATTGCTGTGAAATGGAGAAAGAACAATTGCGCCTTATTTGGGAGGGTTGTTTTTACGATGTGCATGGTTCGCTAAAAATGACATGATAACTGTATTCTGTGGGTCAGAATTATTAGGGAAAAGCCAAATTTATATAGTTTTTTTTTTTACTAAATAAAGTATTTTTTTAATAAAGAGATTTTTTCTGTCACCATCTTCTGACCACGATAGTTTTTTTATTTTCCAATCCAAGGCACTACGTGAGGGCTTCTTCGTTGAGGGGTAAGCTGTAGTTTCTACTGGTAACATTTGGGCATATATACAAATTTTTGATGGCTTTTTATTATAGCTTTTCCTGGAGATAGAGTGACCAAAATGCATTTTATTTCTGACAGCGTTCACAGTGCTTGACAAATAATGCATTCGTTTAATAGATTGTACTACTGTGGACATGCAATACCAAATACATTTTTTTCCTGTTTTTTGTAAGTTAAATCAAATTATTTGGTCGCTTATACAATATACTGCAATACTTCAATATTGTAGTATATTGTATTTTTGCAAGCATATTATTAAGCCCTGGCATAGGCAGAGCTTAATAGGCAAGAATCCACGACAGATCCAGGCTGAGTGCCAGGCCGCCATGGCAAACAAATGGCCCATCGCAATCTCTTCCTTCCTAGCATCAGGCCATTTAAATGTTGGTGGCTGCATTTAATGTCTAATGGGCAAGATCAGAATTATCTCAAATCCAGTCCAGTATAGTTGGGTGTTGGTTGTCAAAGACAGCTGACATTTGTCACATATGGAGCTGGCTCAACTCTCAATCCTCCTCTATACAAACCCTGCACACATAGGGGTTAAATTCATACAACCTCTTTCATTTATTGCTGAGGAAAACTAAATGTAATGAGAAAAACAATATAGGGGTATTAAGATAATATTAGAACAATACCCTTAATTCTGACCCTTACAACCTTGGAGCGTTAGGCCTGTGACTACTGTACCCATATGCTGTCTAAGAATTAAAATTCAAGATTTCAGAATTACGTCCAAAAAAATGAAACAGCATGGTTTAGGATTTTAGATGCACTTAAAAATAGATAAACTTTATTAGTTCATCAGGGCTTCCAGGATGCACCTATAGTAGCAACGTTTCAGACTTTGTCCTTCTTCAGGTTTGATTTTCTTATCCCACACTGGGCTTATACACCATGCTGGTTTTTGTCTGCATATGCACCACTCTGACTTTTCCATTCTTGCTGTGGATGAACGATCTTAATTATCTGACGGAGGCAGTGTGGCCTTGCCATCGGCCCGTCAGCTTATGCGTCTTGGCCAAAATGCTAAACTACAGTAACACCCGCATTTTATTAGTGTGGATCAATAGTCCCTTTATGCAGTTTGCTATAGACTTCTGCGGGAGCCCAAGATGTCAGCCAGTGTGGCCCACTGTAGAGATACAGGGCAACCCACTGCCATGTCAGTGTGAGTTGTAATCCTGTATTGTGGGATGCACCCATCTATTAGCTGGCATCTGTGGTATCACATTGCTGATTTGGTTGTCTGCAGTCACTCCTCCCCAATCTGTGAGTAAAAGAAATGAAAAAGGAGGGTGGAGCAAGACCCAGTGAGGGTGGTGGAATATTTATGGAGTACAAAGAGCTTTCAATGATTGAGTATTTTGAATGGTGGAGGTGCTGCCAACCAGATGACGCTCCACCAGTGTGGGCGTGAGTGTAGCGAAAAGGATGTGAAAAGAACTGGTAGGGAGGCGCAACCCTCTAAGCTACTAGAAGATGTAGATCAAAGTCCAATGTGTGATGGTGAAAGCACTTCTTTTTTATTATTTTTTCACAAATTAAAAACCAGCAATAGAATACGCGTTTCGGGGAAGAACCCCTTCGTCAGTTCGGCTGGATAGGACTGTGTGATAAGTGCAAATAGATAATGAAGGAGTGATTAACAAAGAAAGGGGAGGAGAGGGGAAAAAAAAAAGAACAAAATTCATATACATAATGAAATCTCACAAATGTGTCAATAAGAACAATAAATATATGATGAAAACATCGATCTGAATAGTGATAAAATATATATGAGCAAATATGAGCGATAAAATATATATATTATATTCGCTCATATATATGTTATCACTATTCAGATCGATGTTTTCATCATATATTTATTGTTCTTATTGACACATTTGTGAGATTTCATTATGTATATGAATTTTGTTCTTTTTTTTTCCCTCTCCTCCCCTTTCATTGTTAATCACTCCTTCATTATCTATTTGTACTTATCACACAGTCCTATCCAGCCGAACTGACGAAGGGGTTCTTCCCCGAAACGCGTATTCTATTGCTGGTTTTTAATTTGTGAAAAAATAAAAAAGAAGTGCTTTCACCATCACACATTGGACTTTGATCTACATCTTGTAGTAGCTTAGAGGGTTGCGCCTCCATACCAGTTCTTTTCACATCCTTTTCGCTCCTCCCCAATCTGGGCTGGGTTGAGTGGGTGACTGCATATAGGTCTGCAGTGGACAGTTTAGCTCCTCCAGTTTATAGTCTGGCTTGCTGCATATTGTTAGGGTCTACAACCATTGTGCCTACCCTACGGCCATTGTGCCGGCCTTATGGCGATTGTGCCTGCTCTGCACCTTATCAGGTACTGCATTTTTGGCTCTTTTCCAGTGAAATATGTTTTTGTGTTCCCCCTCACCTCTGTAATTTTATCTTAATTATCTGCAGTTATATTTCTCTGCAATAAGCCTGAAGAAGGGCAAAAGTCTGAAACATTGCAACTATTTGTGAATCTTGGACATTCTATTTAATTAATAAAGCTTTTCTATTTTTAAGTGCATCTGAAATCCTAGACTGTGGGGCGTTTCCTTCTAAGTGGATGTATACTTTGTTGACCCCAAAGTAGTAGGGATTCCAAAATTGCACACATTTCAATATTTCCAGACAGATGAGTGCGTCCTGTGCTCATAATTAGGTTTAGTAATATTTTTACATATATTTTCTTAAACACATTGTCTTGTGGTCTTCTAGTTCAAACAGGGGTGCCTTATTCAGGATGCTCATCTGTTTAAGGCGTTATCCAAGGTTATCCAAGTTAAGTTTTGTAATTCATGTCACTCCTGTACAAAAACAATAAAAGATCCTATACTCACCTCTCCAGACTCCCGCTGTGTCCCGCGTCACAGTTCCAGTTTCCCCTAACTCGGAGCACAGGATGGAGCTGTGGTCCTAGAGCTGCAGGGAGCTGGGAGGGGTGAGTATAGGATATTTTACTGTTTTTATACATGGGGATAGTCCTCGCAACATTTACTGAGGTGAACACAGAATACATAATGACTTTTGATCAAGCAACTTGGACTATAGCAAAGACACATATTCTAGTCATGACAGAGTCACAATATCATCAATTCCTATTTTCCCTTAACATTCTCCACTGTACTCAGAATCTCAGTATGGGGAACGTTAAGAGCTTCAGAGCAGCCAGTGCTTTCACGTGAGAAGTACTCCATTAAATATTGCCCTTCCTGAATGCAATCTGTACTGTACATACCACTTGTCAGAGGCTTTGAAAGCCACTGGTTGTGCCGACTCCTATTGATACACTATTCCATGCTAGTGTATAAGTGATTATATTGTGCAATGTTGAATAATATCCTACTGGTTGGAAAGTCACTCCAGCTGTTCTCCGGATATTCATACTCTTCACATTCACAATCTTGTTATGGTATGTTACATTTTTGCACTCTGGCTCTATTGATTAAAACATAGGTTGTTCTGGAGTAAGGCCATTGTGTGTATTTATTTACATACTCTCACAGTATAGAACAATGATCTCCAAAACTATGGAGGCTACAGGCTATAAGGGCATGCAGTGAGTCATAGTTTTGTAACTGCTAGAGAGTCGTAGGTTGGAGATGACTGCTGTAAACCATTGGCGCCCAACTGGTGGTCCTGAATGTTGTAGTTTTGCACTACTTGGAGAGTCATAGGTTGGAGACCACTTCTATAGACTTTGACCCCAGGCATGCTAGGAGTTGTAATTTTGTAACAGCCTGAGACCCACAGCTTCAAGACAACTGCTATAAACCATTGATCTCCCTTTGGCAACCCATGCATAGTTACAGGGCATGCTGAGTTAGGGGCAGACTGGCCATTCAACTCTCAACCCACCGGGAAAATTTCCTGTGGGCCATTGGGGTTCTGGGGCTGGTGGAGACGAAAACTTTTTTTAAGTTCTTGGTGAGATGTCCAAAAAAAAAGTTATACTCATGAGTGTCACTCCCCCAATTCTAGTCTCTACACTCCGCACCCAAACTGTTCACCTGCTGAGTTCCTGGTAGAGCAATCATGTGACACACACAAGTTATTGTTACAGCTGTGATCACATGATCGCTCTAGCCAGAAGTCAGCGGGTGAGCTGTGTGGACACGAACTGCAGAAACCAGGAGTAGCACAGGTGAGTATAATTTGGTTTTAGACTATATATAAAAGAGAACTTCTGTGAGTGGAGGGGATGGGGACTATGAGGGGCATCACTATTGACCAAGTGGGCTTGGACAGGGGTCTATGAGGGGGATTATAACTGAGTCAGGCCTATATGGAGCATTATTACTGAATGGGTGCCTGTGAGGGGGATTATTACCGAGGGGGAGATTATATAGGGTTGGAGCCTATACAGGGCATTATTACTGAGTGGAGCTTGTGAGGAGCATTATTACTGAGTGGGGGCCTGTGAGGGCAATTATTACTGTGGGGGCCTGAGTGGGGGCCTATTTGTGGCATTATTCCTGAGTGGTAGCATAAGAGAAGCATTATTATTGAGTAGGGGCACTTTTGCTGTGTGTAGGACATGAAAAGTGGAACCCAGGGAGCGCAAAAAGGGGGATACTATTACTGCGTTGGTCACACCAGCAGGTGGCATTACTATTATCTGGAGCACTATGGATGGCAAGATTATGTACAAGTTTCGAAAACAAAGCCAGGTTCCTGGAAAATTGAGGAGTCAAAGATTTCCGTGTCAAATACTGTAGAAACAAGTTGTGACCTGCACAAGTCATCATGATGGTCTGGGACAGATGAAGTAAAAGACAATGTTAACAACTCCATTCAGAGGGGAGATCACCTGTGATCACTGGATAAAACGATATTGTAGTAATTTATACCCTCTGCATAGTGCCTGTGTAGATCTAGTATATACTGCTGCATGTTCACTTTATGGTGGGAGGTAATATTGGTCTTTGTATAGTGTTTTTTCAGTAAGACTATGGTGATATTATATGGTCATGGTCTTGGGGTATTATTTGGCCCTCATATAGTGTTAAGATAGGTAATATTGCTGGTAATAAAGCTGGTGCGAATCACTATATGGTGGTAATAAGTGATCACGGTCAGGCAGTATTAATTGGCCCTTATATAGTGTTATAATTGGTAATGTTGGTCCGCCCACTGTTCAAGCTTTTCTAGATCTTTTTGAATACTCTCTTTCTCTTCTCTAGTGTTAGCTATCCCTCCTAACTTTGTGTCGTCTGCAAATTTGATCAGTTTCCCCTCAATTCCCTCGTCCAGATCATTTATAAAAATGTTGAACAACACTGGGCCCAGGACATAGCCTTGTGGTAGCCCACTTGACAGGTTCTTCCAGTCAGATGTGCAGCCATTTATGACCACTCTTTAAGTACGATCACTCAGCCAGTTGTGAATTCACCTAACAGTTACCTTGTCAATTCCATATTTGGTCATTTTTTTCAATAAGGATGGTAGGAGATAGTTTGTCAAATGCTTTACCAAAGCCAAGATATACTATATGTACTGCATTTTCCTGATCAGCCCAGTCAGTGATTCTGTCATAGAAGGAAATTGGATTTGTCTGGCATAACTTATTTGTTACAAACCCATGCTGGATCTGGCTAATTACTCCATTCCCATCCAAGTACTTGCATACACGCTGTTTAATAATTTGTTCAAAGATCTTTCCTGGTACAGAAGTCAGGCTCACAGGCCTATAGTTTCCTGTATGCACCTTCTTCCCTTTTTAGAAAGACCCACTAGGGGTGTCATAATGAGATCTTGACTGTGTGCTTAGGGTCAATGTCTTGTTAGAAGGTGAACCTTCTGCCCAGTCTGAAGCCCCTTGTGCTCTGGTTCAGGTTTTCATTAAGAATATCTCTGTACTTTGCTCCATTCAGCTTTCCATCAACCCTGACCAGTGAAAAACTCCCCCACAGCATGAAACTACCACCACTAGAGGTGTAACTTGAAGTGTGTGGGCCCCAATGCAAAATCTGTAAAAGGACCCCCAACTTTATTCATAGTACCAGAGCTCCCTATATGAAGGAAATATCTTATTGGCCCCCTAAGGCTCCTTGGCTCGGGTGCAACTGCATCCTCTGCATCCCTATAGATATGCCACTGACCACAACCATGCTTCCCCGTAGGGATGGTATTGGGCAGTTGATGAGCAGTGCTTCCAGATATAACACTTAGAATTGAGGCCAAAAAGTTCACTGTTGATTTCATCAGAGCAGAGAATCTTGTTTTTCACAGTCTGAGGGTCCTTTAAGGGATTTCTGGCAAACTGCAGATGGGCTTTCATGTGTCTTTTACTGAGGAGAGGCTTTTTTCTTGCCACTCTGCCATTAAGACCAACGATTGGCCTTCAGGCAGTTTCTCCCATCTACACACAAGATCTTTGGAGCTCAGCCAAAGTGACCACTGGGCTCTCTAGGTCTGTGTCTCCATACAATCCTGTCTCCAAGCTCTACAGGCAGTTCTTTCCGCTTCATGTCCAAACAACTGAATTTACCACAGGTGGACTCCAGTCAAGGTGTAGAAACATCTCAAATATGATCTGAAGAAATGGGAGGCTCCATAACAAAATTTCTAGTGTCATACCAAAGGGTTGGAATACTTATGTTAATGCAAAATGTAATTTTTTTTGTTTTTAAAAAAACTTGCACAGATTTTTAACATTCTGTTTTCACTTTGTCACTATCAAGTATTGAGTACAGAATGATGGGGGGAAAAAACAATGAATAGTCACTTACATGTATCTTATTGGTGGACTATTTTTCTTTCTGTTCTGGAAATTTACTAATCTGTGACAGCCAATTAAATACTTCCTCTTGTTACTGTAGTTACCCTGACTAGTAGCAATTGGTACCTTATTGGCTACTACTTGTAAGACATTCCCACCACTTTGGGCTGCACTCTTCTATATCCTGTACCCACTGACGTAACTATAGGGGATGCAGTTGTACCCAGGCCCAGGAGCATTAGGAGGAGCATAAGGCATCTCTTCTCCATATAGGGAGCCTAGTACTATGAATAAAGCATTATAGTTGGGGGCCCTGTTACAGGTTTTGCATTGGGGCCCAGAAGCTTTAAGTTACTCCTCTGCGTTAAGGGGTTAAGAGAAGTTGGGGGCCCCAAGATAAACTTTTGCACCTGGGCCCATGAGCCTTTAGCTACGCCCCTGCCTGTACCATTATATAACAAATGAGTCACAAGAGTTATGGTAAATGTTCTCAATGAGTTTTACTTGTATATTGTTTTAACAAGCCACCAGAGACTTGGTAGAGTGTTAATACGATTATTTTTAAACGCTTACCCTAATTATGCACCATTATTCCAGTGTAGTAAGCAGCTATATGTCCCCATTAAAAACAAGTAGCTTGTAGAAATGTCTTAGAGGGAGGAGAATTATGTTTGCATTGAGCAGATACAATGAACAATGTCACCAAATAAAGATTTCCATCTATAAAGGAATCGTGCCCTGTTTTCTGTTTTATTGCTTCCAAAAGTCCATTATTTACCTTTACCGCTCCCCAGCTGGCAGGAACAGCCTCATAAATCTGGCAGAATGCTCTGCACTGATATATAACCCAGCGTGACGCCTGTTGTGTTTCGAGTCACTTCAAGTAAACAAGTTAATGGTTCCTTCTACCAAAACTGAGGCAGCGGTATTCTGGATTAGAAGGTAACTCTGCCCAAAGGGTGCTAATTCCCTACTGTGTTTTTGCATTAATCTTGGTTTACTTCTGCAGTAGTGTTCAATTCTTATAAATGTCTGATATGTCCAACTGAGCTCTGACCCAGATGACTTATTTACCCTGGGGTCTCCAACTTGGAAGACCGGAACCTCGGCCTTAGATACTCCCACAAGTACTTGTATCACCCAGAGTTCCCACTACGGTCATCCTCCAAAGAATCAACCATAGATGCCCTCCAAGATGTATACCCCTTACAATGCTTGCCATAAATGCCCCCAGAATGCCTCCCACAGATACTGCCATCAGTGCCTGCCACAGAAGTCTTTCAATAGGCATACATAGGTTGTCCCCAAGAATGCTTGTCATAGATGAACCCCAGAGCACCTGCCATTGATGCTCTTAGAAGTACCAACCACAAAAGTCTCTTGCAATGCCTACAAAAGAATTAACTTAGAATGCTTGGCTCAGATGTCCCCCATAGTGCCTGCCTCAGACGGTCCCATCAGTGCATGCTACAGTTGGCTACAGTGCCCCCTGCGTTACATATGATCCTATAATTACCCTCAACAGATATTCACCAGAGTACATATGGGGCCACCATGTGTTTCTACAAATATTCCCCGCAGATTGCTTTCAATGTATGTTCTTCAAACTGCCTTCCACTGATGCCACAGACTACCTCTTAAGGCTGATTTACACACAACGATTATCGCTCAAAATTCATCCAAACGACAGCTTTTGAACGATAGCCATGGCATGTAAATGTGTGCCCATAGTGCACTTATCGTGGACTCTTTGTCCACCGCTCAGTCCAGCTCAGCAATAAAACCTTCATCCCTGATAAGCGGGAGGGCATGCTGTATTCTCCGCGGGCAGCGCTGATAGCATTGTATGCATCCTCCTGCCCGCGGCAGAACTAAGTGGTGTATTTAGAGAACAGACCACCAGCTGTTTTCTAAATACATGTAAATGAAGCTAGTTAGCTACTAATGGGCTGATTAGCCCATTAGTACCTAATGCAAAATGGTCGCTCAAAACTGTCCGTTTCTGACAAATTTTGAGTGATCATCTTTGTGTTTACATGTACCATTACAGATGTCTCCCAGTGTCTCTACAATTGATGCCACCTTAATTGCATATACCAGATACTCCCATTAGTGCCTGCCACATGCGGTAAATTCTCAAAAGTACCTACAGTGTATGTCATACACAGCACCTGCAATAGGTTGTCCCTATAAGTTACTCTAACAAACACCCCCAAAATTAATACTGTAGATGTCCCCAGAGTACAAGCCACAGATACTTCAGACATCAGAAACTTCGAACTTCATTAAATCCTCAAGTACGCCAAGAATGTCCCAAATGGACCAGTTGGCCATAGCAACTAATCAACTTTAATTTTTCTTCTGCACTCAATAATATTATAAGTTGTGTGGGCATTTTTATTTTGGGTTGGTCTTTTCTTACTTCTTTTAAACATGAAGGCATTGCGCATATTAAAATGTTGTTAAAGACCCTCAGTTGTTTTATTCATACATGTCTAATCATTGAGACTAGAGATGAGCGAACGTACTCGGCCACGCCCCTATTTCGCCCGAATACCGCGATTTTCGAGTACTTCCGTACTCGGGCGAAAAATTCGGGGGGCGCCGTGGGTGAGTTGCAGGGGGGAGAGGGAGAGAGAGGGCTCCCCCCTGTTCCCCGCTGCTACCCCCCGCGCCGCCACGCCTCCCCCTGCCCCCCGGCGCCCCCCGAGTCTTTTCATCCGAGTACTGAAGTACTCGAAAATCACGGTGCTCGATCAAGTAATTACTCGAAACGAGTACGTTCGCTCATCTCTAATTGAGAATTCTTTAAATAAAAAATTGAAAACATTTTTTTCCTTAATTCAATTTTAGACACATTACATGGACATGTCAGCAGAAGGTGTTGATGAAGGTCTATGAACCAGGACCTCAAATAAGTCCCCAAAGCTGGAGTTTTCATAGTCTGAGAATCACAGTATCAGAAACAAACCTTGAAATATTTTGACTGTATATTTAAATGTGAAATTTCAATTCATATTTTAGAGCTGTCTAGTATTTTGGCAAGTTCAGGCTAGCCTCCTCCCTTTGGGAGTCCGAACTTTCTCATCAATGTATAGGACATACAAATGTTAAATTTAGGAGGTGTTGCCAGAGTTTGGGATATTTCTTTACTTAGCCTTTTTTTTTATTTTGTTGTTTTGAAAGTTTGAACTTTTCCATGGTAGCTGTCATGTCAGTGGAGAAGTTAGATAAAGCCACGTGGTACCTTATGCCATAGTTGCCTGACACGGTTGACATACTCGACACATTTCTTCACCAGGTTTCTATAGTCACGGTGGCTGCACATAAACACAGGATCAATGCCACAGAGTTAGAAAAGGACACAAAAATTCTAAAATGGTGCACTTATTCGTATTATTAATATTTTATTGCATGATGTGTCATTGGTGCTTTGAATTGTTATTAATGCACTTTACTTCTGAAAACCAACAATCTGTCACCAAAGCTTTTGCTGTAAATAGACAGCTCCCTGCAATGTCAAGGGCTTTATAGCCATTAGACTCTTGTCTATTTGTTAAATGGGATGTTTTCAAATCCCAACACGTTTCGTAGTCACCATTATCTGAGGAGTGTTCGACTGAATTATGACAAGAACTCACTTTATTCCTTGATTCATTTGTAAAGAGTAATGTCAGTCACTTTTCATATTACTATCTTGAGTGCATTATAAAATTGGAGGACATATTTTTAAAACACGACATTTTTCAATTCTTCTTAATTTCCTTTCTAAATTAACAATAAATATAATAACTGCTATATAGGAGCGTTATTACCACTGTAGTAGTCAGAAGTGCCAGCCTCCCCCTTCCCCCTGAGAATGCACTCAATACAGTTATTAGGTGGCTCACTTCTGAGGCGCATGCTTGCATGCTAGACGGCTTGTGACCCTGCAGTCAATTCCTGGCCTAAGTGTTTGAGGGCCAGGGATTGGCTGTTTGGCCCCAGCAGTCACGTTCCATTTAGCTTGTGTTTGCACTCCCTGGAAACTAGGAAAGACCAGAGTAGAGGGAAGCAGGGTGAGGAGGGGTTGTGCGCAAAGGAGATAATGTTGGGTTTTTTTGTGTTGCAATCTATAAAGGGGCATTATTACTAAAGGGGGCATAAAGGGGCATTATTACTATAGGGGGTATAAAGGGCCATTATTACTTTGTAGGAGCAGGTAATGGAGCATTATGACTGATGGGGCATTAGGTGGCATTTTTACTGATGGGGCATTAGGTGGCATTTTTACTGATGTGGCATAAAAGGAGGGATTTTATTAGTGTGGGGGCAAGAAAAGGGGAATTTTCACTGAAGGGGAATGAAAAGAAATTATAATGTGGTCACCATGAAACATTAATACTCTGTGGGGGCAGAAAAGGGAGCATTATTGTAGCATAAGGGGGCATTATTGCTGATGGAGTATAAGGGGAGTATTATTACTAATGAGAGCATAAAACGGGCATTGCTAGTCCTTGGGGCAGAAAAGGGAGCATTACTACTGATGGAGTATAAAGGGGCATGAATACTGATAGGAACATAATGCATGGGGCCTAATTATTTTATTGGACACTACAGATTGGGGAAAGGTGTGGAAACGTAATAAGGGTGCTAGAAAAGTAAGGAGTCAAAGATATCTCTATATCTAATTCTGCAGAGACATGTTTTGGCTAGGAAAAGTTATGTTGGTCTGGGGAAAATAAAGAAGAAAAGGCAAAGTGAACAACTCTAGGAAGTTACCTGTAATTGCTGCATATAAAGGTATTATAATCACTTATACAATCTGCAGAGTGTATGTGCAGAGCTGGTATCTAATCTTATATGATCATTATATGCGGTTAATATTGGTCTTTTTTCAACAGTATAGTAGTATTAGTCCATCACTATGTGGTGCTATTATATGATCGTGGTGTGGCATCATTATTTGGTCCTTATATAGTATTATTATTGACAATATTGGTCTTGGTATAATATGTTTTGTTCAGTGACAGTATTGAGGTACTATGAATGGTAATAAGATTTGCACAATATATATATATATATATATATATATATATATATATATATATATATATATATATACAGTATGCAATATAATTATATACGACTATTCCTATATAGGAGAAAAAAAACACTGTAACATTGCCTCCATATGTATAAGAATATTCCTCCTATAATACTGTGTCTTCTATATGCAAAAATATAACTGATATAATACTGCTCTTATGTACAAGAATATAACTACTATAATACTGCCCCCTATGTGCAAGAATATAACTACTATAATACTGCCACTATGAACAAGATTATATATACTATAATACTGCCCTCTATGTACAAGAATATAACTACTATAATACTGCCCTCTATGTACAAGAATATAACTACTATAATACTGCCCCTATGTACGAGTATATAACTACTATAATACTGCCCCCTATGTACAAGAATATAACTACTATAATACTGCCTCCTATGTACAAGAATATAACTACTATAATACTGCCCCCTATGTACAAGAATATAACTACTATAATACTGTCCTCCTATGTACAAGAATATATCTACTATAATACTGCCCCCTATGTACAAGAATATAACTACTATAATAATGCCCCTATGTACAAGAATATAACTACTATAATACTGTCCTCCTATGTACAAGAATAAAACTACTATAATACTGCCCTCTATGTACAAGAATATAACTACTATAATACTGCCCTCTATGTACAAGAATATAACTACTATAATACTGCCCCTATGTACGAGAATATAACTACTATAATACTGCCCCCTATGTACAAGAATATAACTACTATAATACTGCCTCCTATGTACAAGAATACAACTACTATAATACTGCCCCCTATGTACAAGAATATAACTACTATAATACTGTCCTCCTATGTACAAGAATATATCTACTATAATACTGCCCCCTATGTACAAGAATATAACTACTATAATAATGCCCCCTATGTACAAGAATATAACTGCTATAATACTGTCCTCCTATGTACAAGAATATATCTACTATAATACTACCCCTATGTACGAGAATATAACTACTATAATACTGTCCTCCTATGTACAAGAATATATCTACTATAATACTGCCCCCTATGTACAAGAATATAACTACTATAATAATGCCCCTATGTACAAGAATATAACTACTATAATACTGTCCTCCTATGTACAAGAATAAAACTACTATAATACTGCCCTCTATGTACAAGAATATAACTACTATAATACTGCCCTCTATGTACAAGAATATAACTACTATAATACTGCCCCTATGTACGAGAATATAACTACTATAATACTGCCCCTATGTACGAGTATATAACTACTATAATACTGCCCCCTATGTACAAGAATATAACTACTATAATACTGCCTCCTATGTACAAGAATATAACTACTATAATACTGCCCCCTATGTACAAGAATATAACTACTATAATACTGTCCTCCTATGTACAAGAATATATCTACTATAATACTGCCCCCTATGTACAAGAATATAACTACTATGATAATGCCCCCTATGTACAAGAATATAACTGCTATAATACTGTCCTCCTATGTACAAGAATATATCTACTATAATACTACCCCTATGTACGAGAATATAACTACTATAATACTGCCCCCTATGTACAAGAATATAACTACTATAATACTGCCCCCTATGTACAAGAATATAACTACTATAATACTGTCCTCCTATGTACAAGAATATAACTACTATAATACTGCCCGCTATGTACAAGAATATAACTACTATAATACTGCTCCTATGTACAAGAATATAACTACTATAATACTGCCTCCTATGTATAAGAATATAACTACTATAATACTGCCCCTATGTACAAGAATATAACCACTATAATACTGCCCCCTATGTGCAAGAATATAACTACTATAATACTGCCACTATGTACAAGATTATATCAACTATAATACTGCCCCCATGTACAAGAATATAACTACTATAATTCTGCTCCTATGTACAAGAATATAACTACTATAATACGCCCCCCCCTATGTGCAAGAATATAACCACTATAATACTGCCCCCTATGTGCAAGAATATAACTACTATAATACAGCCCCCATGTACAAGAATATAACTGCTATAATACTGCCCCCATGTACAAGAATATAACTACTATAATTTTGCTCCTATGTACAAGAATATAACTACTATAATACTGCCAACCAATGTACAAGAATATACCTACTATACTACTGCTCCTTGTGTGCAAGACTATAACTACTATAATACAGCCCCCTATGTACAAGAATATAACTACTATAATACTGCCCCTATGTACAAGAATATAACTACAATAATACTGCTCCCTATGTACAAGAATATAACTACTATACTACTGCCCCCTATGTGCAAGAATATAACTACTATAATACTGCTTCTATGTACAAGAATATAACTACTATAATACTGTTCCTTATGTACAAGAATATAACTACTATAATACTGCCACCTCTGTACAAGAATATAACTACTATACTACTGCTCCCTATGTGCAAGAATATAACTACCATAATACTGCTTCTATGTACAAGAATATAACTACTATAATACTGCCCCCTGTGTACAAGAATATAACTACTATAATACTACCCCCTATGTACAAGAATATAACTACTATAATACTGCTCTCTATGTACAAGAATATAACCACTATAATACTGCCTCCTATGTACAAGAATATAACTACTATAATACTGGCTCCTATGTACAATCATATAACTACTATAATACTGCCTCCTATGTACAAGAATATAACTACTATAATACTGCCCGCTATGTACAAGAATATAACTACTATAATACTGCCTCCTATGTACAAGAATATAACTACTATAATACTGCCTCCTATGTACAAGAATATAACTACTATAATACTGTCCCCTATGTACAAGAATATAACTGCTATAATACTACCTCCTATGTACAAGAATATAAATACTATAATATTGCTTCCAATGTACAAAAATATAACTGCTATAATACTGGCTCCCTATGTACAAGAATATAACTACTATAATACTGCCTCCTATGTACAAACATATAACTACTATAATACTGACTTTCTATGTACAAGAATATAACTGAAATATAATACTGCTTCTATGTACAAGATTATAAGTACTATAATACTGCTCCTATGTTTAAGAATATAACTACTATAATACTGCCTCCTATGTACAAAAATATAACTACTATAATACTGACTTTCTATGTATAAGAATATAACTACTATAATACTGCTCCTATGTACAAGAATATAACTACTGTAATAGTGCCCTCTTAGTACAAGAATATAACTACCATAATACTGGCCTCTATGTATAAGAATATAACTGCTATAATAGTGCCTCCTATGTACAAGACTATAACTACTATAATACTGCCCCATATGTACAAGAATATAACTACTATAATACTGCCACTATGTACAAGAATATAACTACTATAATACTGTTTTTATGTATAAGAGAATAACTACTATAATACTGCCCCCATGTACAAGAATATAACTACTATAATACTGCCCCTATGTACAAGAATATAACTACTATAATACTGCCCCTATGTACAAGAATATAACTACTATAATACTGCCTCCTATGTATAAGAATAGAACTACTATAATACTGCCCCATATGTACAGGAATATAACTGCTATAATACTTCACCTATGTACAAGAAAAGGTACTGTGTTCACATGGCGAGTTTTTTCACAAAAAATTCCACTGTGTATTTTCAGTTTGAATCCAAGGCTGAAATCCTAGTTAGCTTGGATTGCTATCCCAGATTTGCAGTTTGCACTTCCATAGATTCACATCTGACTTAGCCACATTTATAGGGAACCTGTCATCGCATTTGAGCCACATAAACTATGTTATGCGGTCCAAAAGTGAAAAAACAGGAGTCCAGGAAATAGTGTTTCATACTAATTGGGCGCCCCGTTCATACACTGTTTACCTGTGAAATTGGCATGCGCACACACTTTGACATTCTTCAGACAGCTGTGTGTGTGAGGATAGGGTTGGCAGTGAGTATGAAACACAACTTAATAGAATCTCTGTTCCAGGTTCCTTTTAATGGTACTATTCTGTTTGCAGCTAACAATTCAGTTTCCTTATGAAGCTGTGTCTTGTACATGAGGGTGGTTCAGTACAGCCCCATTCACATGACAGAATATTAATGCCAATTCCCATGCGGATTCCGTGCCAAATTTCACCTCCCATTGTTTTCGATGGAACTCCGTGCTGTATGTACCTGTGTGAGTAGAGCCTAAAACTATCCCCTATGTGCAAGAATATAGTATAACCCCTCTAATACTGTCCAATAACTCTGTACTAGAATCTCTGTTGATCCTATGCTTATATTTGGTGGTCCAGAGGTTATACCGTATCATCCTTGGGTATATCCTCTCACTGCTACTCAGTTTACAGATATAAAACAATATACTCTCCTTAGTATTTATATATCTAGAATGTTCCAGCCTTCTGGTTTGTAATGAAGAAATTAATGTACAATTCTAGAATTATTGATCAGATATAATTAGCTGTCATATCTCTTCTTTATGGGGCCACAGACCCTTTATTTCTGACAGCCAATTAAGCTGTTGTAGATAAATTAGCTCCAAATTATCCACTCATCGTCCTTAATGGCAGACCAGCAATATCCCTATATAGATGATGATTGGTGAGGGTAGAAGTGACCTCACCATCTGGCTGCATCACAAGATCAGTTCAAAATCCATAATATCGGCCTTGTCCATCAGCGCCATCTATCTGTCTAGACATATCTTGATTAGAGATGAGCGAGCGTACTCGGAAAAGCACTACTCGCTCGAGTAATTTGCTTTATCCGAGTATCGCTGTGCTCGGGTCTGAAGATTCGGGTGCCGGCACGGAGCGGGGAGCTGCAGGGGAGAGCGGGGGGAGGAACGGAGGTAAGATCTTTCTCTCCCTCTCTCCTGCCCGCTCTCCCCTGCTCCCCGCTGCGACTCACCTGTCAGCCGCAGCGGCACCCGAATCTTCAGACCCGAGCACAGCGATACTCGGATAAAGCACATTACTCGAGCGAGTAGTGCTTTTCCGAGTACGCTCGCTCATCTCTAATCTTGATATATGCTGCTGGGTTTATCCCACACATGGAAGCTCGAATTGGGCTTTCCTGGCCATACAGCTCTGCTTGCTGTGTCCACTGCAGTGCTGCGGTGCCACTGGTATTATTAAGTGAAAGCTTCCCATACTCCTTGTATACACAGCTACAGTAGTTTCTACACAGAAGCAGGTTGTGGCTGTTACTTACATGATATATTCTTACCGCCCAACTTTTGATTAACGAAAAGAGGGACAAATACTACCTGCTGTGGAAAATTTGTAAAGCAGGCTATGCCCCTTTTATGCTATGCCACACCCTCTGCAGCCAGTAACACTGCCCTTCAGTCACCCCCTCACCTTAATAATCACCGAATCTGGGACTGTCCTGCCAGAGGAGTAACTTGAGGCTTCTGGGCCCCAATGCAAAACCTGTAACAGGACCCCAAATATAATGTTTTATTCATAGTACTGGGCCCTCATATGGAGAAGAAAGGCCTTATGGCCCCTCTAAGGCTCACAGGCCCAGGTGTAACCACATCCCCTATAGTTACGCCCCTCTTTCCCGCCAAATCTGGGATAGTTTGGACACATGCATAAGTAGTGCAGTTTAGTAAACTAGCAATCGAATGATTACATTGACAGGTCCACTCGTGGGACAAGAAAAAGAGGTAACGTTTAAATTAAAAACAAAATTTATTCTCTGCAAAACTCCCTTTTTCATGAAAAAACACACATATCAGGTGTTACCACGTTCATAAAGATGTTCACTGTAAAAATATGTCTGTTATATTGCACAGGGAATGGGGTAATAAAAAAAATGCCAGAATTGCATCCGCCTCCCAAAAAACGCAATAAAAAGTGATCAAGTTGCATGTAAACTAAAATAGTACCAATGGAAACTACAAGTCATCCTCCAACAAACAAGACTAAACATAGTTCAGTTGGCGGAAAAATATAAATGTTATGGGTCGTTGAATGAAATGAGGCAAATATATATATATATATATTTTTTTTTTTTAAAGGAAGACTTTTATTGTGCAAAAGTAGTAAAAAATATATACATTTGGTATTGCCATAATTGTATTGACCCAATGAATAAAGTTAACATATTATTTACACTGCACAGTGCGCGCTGTAGAAAAGAAAAAGAAGAAAAACAATGGCAGAGTTGGTACTTTTCAGTTATCTGCATGTCAAGAAATACAATAAAAAGTGATCAAAAAGCCTCAAATAGTACCAATGGAAACTACAGCTTATGCCACAGCCATCCACGGCGGTCAGTAATCATGTGGCCATTGGCTGCTGCAGTGGGTATGGCTTGGCCGCATGTGGTCAGCTGGATAGTACCGTCTTAACCTAACACCGGTGGCACACTGCTGTACTTTGGTCTCCATTTTGAGATTGGTATAGTGAATTACTTGAGCAACACCCGAGCGCATAATACACTGTGACCATATGCTCAAGTGAGCCCGGCCTGATGATGAATTACATGATAAAGGACCTGTGGTGGTCATGTGACTGTGATGTCATCACCGGACCTTTATCCACAGCACTGTAGCCTCATAACTGCACTGATAACACAGGCCAGTAGTGCAGTTTATACTGCAGGCCCACTGATTCACTGACTCACCAGCAGTCCGGGCCTAGTGATTGGGGGGGGAGGGGCAGGACATTCCGCCCGGGAGTGCTGGATAGCGTCCCAAATCTGGGGCTGTTATGCAGAATCCGGGACAGCTGGGAGCAGTGGTGAATTAAGGGGACCAGAGGCCTACGGTTGCTCATACAACTTGTGTCCCTCAAGTCTGTAGCATATCCGCTGTGTGTGTGAAAATACCTTAATACTCTCAATATGATTTAGCAAATGTAGCAGATTTGGTGCTGATTTAGACGTGGATCTACAGCAGAATTCATTCTTCCAATTCAAAAGGTGAAATCAGACCATATAAATGATTACAATACCATTATATCCAGTGAACACGGGTGATGTCTTTGACTAGAGTCATTACTTTTCCTTTTTCTTCATCCGGCCCAGACTGTCATGATGACTTCTTCTCACTGTCATAACTTGTCTCTGCAGAATTTGAAACATAAACATCTATAACTACTACATTTTCCACGGACCTAGCTTCATTTTACAAACTTCCACATAATCTCCCCATCTATAGTACCCCAGATAGTAGTAATGCCACCTGTTGTGACACATTACAGTAATAGTATCCCCTCTTTTGTGCTCCCTGTAGGCTCCACTTTTCACATCCCACACACATTAAAAGTACCCCCACTCAATCACAGTAAAATTACCCCTACTCAATAATAGGTAAGGTGAAGTCCCCTAGTGTGATGTCACCCTAGAGTCATGACTGACAGGGTGACATCACATCGTGATGTTTTCTTGGCAGACTGTTTTTGCAGGGTGGTTTGCCATTGCCTTCCAGTCATCTTTTACCCCCCAGCAAGCTGGGTACTCATATTGCTGACCTTGGAAGGATGTCAACCTTCAGCCGGCTACGTAAACCAAACGGGGATTGAACCTGCAATCTTCAAGTTGTACGCGAGAGCTTAGGACTGCATTTCTGCTGCCTTAACACTCTGCACCACACAAGATTCTACTCAGTAGTAAATCTCCATATAAGCCTCCACTCAGTAATAAGAGCCCTTACAGGTCACCAATGCGCCATATAGGCAACAGACCCCTCTCGGTAGCAGTACCTCTCATAGGTCCAGTCCCTTCACTCAGTGGTGGTGTATAGTCAAAAATAAAGCCGCTCCTTTCGCTCCTGGTTTCTGCTGCCCGAACAGCTCACCAACTCACTTTCAGGTAGAGTGATCATGTGATCGCTGAGGCAACGATCATGTGTGTCACGCGATCGCTCTACTAGGAACTCAGCAGGTAAGTAGCACGAAATGCAGAGCCTGGGAGTGGGAGGAGCAGTACAAGTGAGTATAACTTTTTCTTTTTACATTTCAGGAGCAGCGGAATATTAATAGGGGTCATTTGGGCAGCCATGGGCCCCCTTGGAGCTTCGGGTTCTGGACTGCCACCCCTTTCGCCCTTTTATAAATTGCCATTGGTTGTGAGGAATGCATATTTTCATACAGCAATGTATATACTGTATACCACACTCCGCTCCTTCTTATTTCCCTTGCCCTACCTATATTTCTATTGACAGGTTGCAACTAAAGCTCATCTCAGAGAGAAGTGTAACGTGAAGATCCTGAGCCCCAATCCAAAATCTGTAACAGGACCATGTGCCCTTATAACACGGGCAAATATTATTCGTCTCACAAAAAAATAAAAATTACAAAAAAATCATGACTACCAAGGTGGAAAAATTAAACATTTGTGTTTAATTTTCAGGATGACTTGGTCCTAAAAGGGTATTCCCATCATCCATATTAATGTCATAGCCACAGAATATACTAGAAATGCATGCTGGGTCCGGGACCCTCACCTACTGTGAGAGCAGGGGTGCTGTCTGTAATTCCCCTTTAAGGAATCTTGGGCATATAACTCTTTGATCAGGGACCCAGTGTAATCAGGCATCAGCTCTGAAATTAATGCATCCACAGCACCTCATCTCTACTAGCTTAACTTAGTGGGGGCTATGATTGCAACGTGAACATTACCTGTCAGAGATGAGCCTACCAAATAAGATGTTCGGCCTGCAGACGAGGAGGCTCAGCTGTCTCTCCAGCTTTATATCTGGCTTCTTGCTGTTAAAACAAATTCAGGTGCTGCGTACTGTCTAATCCCCGAAGCACAGGACGAGCAAGAAGGAAAAGAGCGATTTCAGAAACCATTTTACACATCAAAGCATATGGAAGAAGCAAATAAGCAGCAGTCGAGCAAGCAGGGGCTCCTGGAAGAGAACACAGAGCTTTCCCCCCCAGTGCACACTGCAGCTTTAGTGACTCCTTGTTATTAGAGTTATTTCGCTTCTGGAACTCGCAGACCGAATCATTGTAATGTGAAGTAAAGCAAAAACACAAGATAAGGAGGTCTGTAATCTTGTATTTCCCAGAAAAAAACCATACACTCATGGATATATGTTTCCCCGTACGCTGGAGGAGGGGATTTCTGTTACCATAGAGAAATCGTAAGGAAGCCATTCATTTTGAGAAGTGTCATATTTACACCAAGCACTATACCATAATCATTTGTAGGGAAAACTGACCCAGTGAAGCTAAGCTGTTAGTGGAAGCAGTCAGCGAGTACACCACTAACAAAATGCAGAACAGTGAGTGTAGCTCTGGAGTATATTACAGGATGTAACCCAGAATCAAGTTAAAGGGCTTGTACCAAAATCTAATCTTATCTCCTATTCATGGGACAGGGAACAGCTTTATGATTGGTGGGGGTCCAACCATTGGGGCCCCACAACCCCAAGAATGGTGGTCCTAACAGTCCCCATGTGATTGGAACACATGCAAAAAAATAGGATCTGCTCTATATTGTGCACACAAAGAGTCCCATTGCAGTCTATGAGAGGTGCAAAAATATGTATGAGCGAGTACCCGCAAAACGCTGTGAAAACCCATGCACATCGGCACCTCGTTTGGCTTAATAGCCATTTAAATCAGACAGGGTGATTCACAAACCCATGTGAACCTGCAGTGCTTGCACAAATACGCACAGTGTTGTGCGCAAGCACGTGCACATAGTAGCGTTCACTGCGCAAAAAAAGTTGCGCAGAAGAGAGCTTATTTTGCAATATGCTCATGTTAAGCCACCCTGGAGGGAAGGAAATACCAAGACATTGACGCTTTCCTTCCTGAGATGTAAAAAACTAGCTGTAAAACAGCATGCATGTAGGGATAACGACCACCTTCAGGGCACAAAAACCAACCGCCAGCTGTGACAATAAGAGTAAAGCATGTATCCACGTCCCAGAGTACCTATAAGATGAAAAACAAGAAAACACTGCGGGATTATAGCAACACAGAGAATGTTAGTGATATACAAACAATTAGCTATAAAGTGCAGGTTAGATGGGCATTGCTCCTTGGCCTGTGGAGGAATGTGCCTGGCGTAAGGCTCTTATTAGGCTGCAAAGCCCACCTGCAACCCTGTAATAGGCCAATCCGGCTCCTTGACCTCCCCAGGCATAGGAGATCAGTATCCCCAAAATCCAACTTGTAGTCCCTGGCATCCTCCTTAGTTAGTATGCTATCACAAGACTGCACATACTAATTCAAAGAACCTTACATAGCATTCCAAAATGACAGTAGAAGAACTGTTTGAGGAAGTCCTGTATCCATGCCGCCCCCTCTGCTGCCACCCGCTGGGCCTTTTGATGGAGTAGGTCACCTGTTGTCTTCCACACAGGAGCTATTATTTTTTCCCATGCATTGCTTCTTGGCTTGAGGTAAGATAAGGTGATCAGATTTCCCCAGGGTAAAAGTGGAACAGAGAGGTTTCTGGTCAGGGGCGGGGCTTATCACAACATATGATTTTACCTCCATCATTATAAAAATGACAGGGCCATTTCAAAAAAGACAGAGGGGAATGCCCTGTGGTTTTTTTCTAGCTGGAGCACTAGATGGGCTATTGATACGCTTGTAGCAACGTATAGGCCTACTCTCTAATTCTGGTTATGACTGTATGTTGTCTTGCACAACACTGAGGTATATTTACATGGCAAATATATATCATAAAAAATATAAATTCTACTGCTACTGCAGCGTCCCAGCGGCCACCTAGACACGAGGTCCACACTGAGGACCTGGCCGGTTAGAGTTGGCACTTGTCACGGTGGCTCTAACACACTCCTTCCCGGAGGGATGCACTGAACCGTGGCCCAAGTACCTCTAGGCCTCTTACAGGCAACGCTGGGACAGCGGTTACCTATATAAGTGTTGTGGACGTGCAGTTGTCATGCGTGACACCAGCGTTCCTTCTCACTGTAGCTTGTACCTGGCGGTTAGGTGAAGATAGTCCACACACACAGTTGAAACTTGATAACTTGGTCACTGTGAACGGGCAATGACCGGTGGACTTTAGTTGAAGCTTTGCAGAGTACAGCTTTACACACCAGTGCAGGAAAGACAGAGAATGTGAGCTAGGGGGGCAGACACAGGATGATGCCAGTCCGACAGGCCAAGTTATCTGTGAAGTACTGCTCCTAGAAAGGGGAACACTCCAGAGGAGGATGGCGGTAGGAACACTCCACAGACACTCACTCAGTACCTGAAGACAGCTCTGCATGGCCGACTCCTCACTTCACTCGTTCTTCAGAGGCGTTTCCTGGCATGGAAACTTCAGGATATCTCTCCTCTTCTTCCATCACTTAACTACATGAGGGTTGAAGCTACCCCCATGTGGCCGGTACTCCACTCCACTCCAACCGTAGAAGATGATGAAAGACCCTCTACTACACCCCAATCACTCACATTTATAGGATGAAGACATCATGTGACTAGACAGATATCGATACTTTTCCAGACATATCCCAGCCACTTTCAGACATTAACCTCTTACATGCTGCAGCTGTGCAATACACATAACAGCAGACAAGACACTTTGCACAGTGCATCCACATTGAAGACATGACATGCATGACATTTATGGAGGGGCCAGAATTACGTGTTTCGAGCCACTACACTACCTTTCATAAAAAGTAGATGTGGTGCTTTAAGCGTCAGAAGACAATGGACCCATAGTAGTTGTACTCTCAGCCGCTGTTGCCAAGGCCTCATTCTTCATTGAAGAATGGATGTTTCCTAGAAGTTGCGTCTTCTCGCTTGTCCACAAAGCATTGATGGACAATACTCTTTCACAATCTGCATTAGTTCATGGAAGGCATAAAACAAGCTCCATGAGTTTTTGAACTTGGTTGAATGGCACTTCATGTTCCTTAAAATGGTGGACAGATTCCACCCATCGCATATCTATATTAGCTTTCTTTGTGTTACAAACTGTCTGACATTGGCAATCTCGTCAAATAATTCACTTTCGTTAATTGCAATGTTTTGAAATTTTGATTCCAGTTATTGGAGGCTTCTCTCAACGCCGTCCCATGAAGGCACCACTTTCAGCGCAGCCCTTCCAAAGAAATATATGTCTTCCAACGGATTTGATCTCTGTTCAGAGTATTCCACACAATTGTCAAAAAAATTACATATTATCTTCACAACATCGTATTTGTGAACCAGACCAGCCTGTTCAAGCTGATTTATTCGCACATGTTCCTCGTTTGCAATGAACCAGTTTTCACTTCTAGTCTTACATTTTTGGACTGAATTGGCAAGAGCCAACGATACCTCAAGTGCTGTCACATTTTGTTGCTCTATCCTCAGAATTGTGCTATGAAATATTGTTGCGATGTTGTAAAGGAAGAATAGCCACAATTCGGCTGATATTCAAAAAATGTGCAAATTATTGTAGGGCATTTTTTTGTGATAAAAAGTCCAATTTCAATCCAGCAATAGTTTTAAAATTCTTTCAACTGCAGACTTAAAAGAAAGCCATCTAGTCTTCCCATATTCCAAAATCTGCTGATACTCTACACTGGCAAATTCACAGAAGTCCTTGAGTGACTCCATGCAAACAGTATTGACATGGGAATAATAATAGATTTTCATAACGATCACTTCCACATTAATTGGTAGGTAATCGCTGGCCGTTTGTATGGAATTATGAATGATATGAGCAGTGCAGCCAATTCCAACCAATTTTTTCCCAACTTGCAATTTTGCAAATACACTATTTTGCGCTCTCCTTTTGAGGTCCCCAAAATGGGCAGTAGCATTGTCACCACAAAATACTACATTCTTATCATTCAAGTTTCTGCAACACATCAACAATGAACTCACAAATTGCATCTGCTGTTTCACCAGGAAGAGCTCGAACTTCTAAGATTTTGGTTTCAATGCCTGAAAGCCATAACTCACAGAAAAAGAAGCCAAATATGCATAATCTGATACTGCATGTCAGGCTCATTCACCATATCCCATAGTAGCATGCAGATAGCCAGCTTACAATACGGAGGAGCTAAATGTTCGTGTGCAGACTCATGTGCAGCCACTCAACCCAGCCCAGATTGGGGGAGGGGTGACTGCTAACAAACATAGACTGCACATATGAATTGATACCATGGATGCCAACCATAGATAAGTGCACCCCAACATATGGGAATGCAACCCCTACTGGCAAAGCAGTGGATTGCCCTGTATCACCACAGTGCGCCACACTGGCAGGACATCCTGGGTTTCCGCAGCATCTATAGCACACTGCATGCAAAAAAACACTGATAAATACGTGTGTTAGTTTGCATTTGGGCCAAAACACGTAAGCTGACAGGCCGCGGCAAGGCCATCACTCGTACGTCAGAACCTGCGCTATCTCACTAATAGCTAAATAAAATCACAGAGGAGAGAAAAATGTACAAAGACATAACTAACAGAAAAAGAAGCCAAATATGCATCACTTGATACTGCAGGGCAGGTTCAATCACCACATCCCCCAATAGCATGCAGAGAGCCAGAGTGTAATATGAGGGAGCTAAATGTTCAGTGCAGACTAATGTGCAGCCACTCACAACCTGAAAGCAAAGCAAAATATCTGACCAACAGTGGGAAAAATTTGATATATTTGAGGTTAGATGCATCAGTACACACTGTGAAATAATTAGCATTGTCTAAGTTTTCCTTCAGCTGATCCACCAAAAAAGGGCACAATACATTAGTCACAACCGCTTCACATTTTGCCCTTGCACATGTGAATTGAGAATCAAGGAGTTTTTCTATCATTCTGGACGTGCAGTCCATTTACTGAAAGCTATGATTGTGACAAACTGTGTGGTATGCTAACGTACCTTCCGCTGCTACTCAATTTGCTTCGCCTCTCTGAATTGAGACCTTGAGAAAAACGTGATTATTCTTTTTGAAGACGCTTTCTCACCTACTGCATCTTTGTGACAAGCTGTAGAAAGATGTGTGGCAATGTCTCCTTTGCCGCTATGTTCGAATGAAAATTGTGACCTGCATGTTACACAATGGACATCACTGTCATTGTTTGTATTGGCTCTTTTAATGAACGGAAATTCGGCTTGCGACTGTGCGCTAAATTTGGTTTCCCATGGCATGTTCACACCATGGTACTGTATAGTCTCTTGAATAAAGCACTCACTTAATCTGCAATGGCAAATAAAAGTCTGTTTAAGGGTATATCCACACGTGGTAGAAATGCTGTGGAATATTCACAGCAGAAAATTCCCCGCAAATTCTGCAGCATTTTCGCTTCCAAAAATCTGAACCATTGGTGCAGATTTTGAATAGAAATTAGCTTCGTACCCGCAGCTGATTTCATACTATGCAGTGCTTTCCTCACCTCCTCCGATGGCTCTCAGAGCTCCCCAGTTTCTGGTTCTCAGTGGCCTGTAGTAGCCTCACCTGACCAGTGCCGCCGCACCTGATCAGGTCACTGGGAACTGGAAGTTGAGGAGTGCTGACAGCCAGAAGCCTACGGAGGAGGTGAGGGGGAGCGCTGCATAATAGAAAATCAGCTGCGGATAAACAGCTGATTTACAGTAAAAATCCACACCAATGGAGAAGATTTTGACTTTTTTTGGATGCGGAAATTTCCCCTCCGGACAATCTGCAGCATTTCAACTACATGTTAATATATCCTAAGTCAGCTTGAGGCACACTGCCACGTAGTAATAATAGCATCCCCTATATCAGCCCCAGTAGTAATAGTGTCCCTTGCAGTGGCTTCAGTAGTAATTGTATCCCCTATATTAGTTCCAGTAGTAATAGTGACCCCCACAGTGGCCACATTAGTAATAGTGTCCCCCACAGTGGCTCCAGTAGTAATAGGGACCCTTACAGTGGTCTCAGTAGTAATAGCGACACCCCCACAGTGGCCCCAGTAGTAATAGGGACCCCTACAGTGGCCTTAGTAGTAATAGTGTTCCCTATGACGGCCTTAGTACTAATAGTGACCCCTACAGTGGGCTCAGCAGTAATAGTGACCACTATATTGGCCTCAGTAGTAATAGTGTCCCTTATATTGGCCTCAGTAGTAATAGTCACCCCCGCAGTGGCCTCAGTAGTAATCGTGTCCCCTATATTGGCCCCAGTACTTATTGTTACCCTCTACAGTGGCCTTAGAAGTAATAGCGTCCCCTATATCGGCCCCAGTAGTAATACTACTAGTACTGGGGCAGATATACAGGGCACTATTGCTAATAATGTCCCCTATATTAGCCGCAGTACTAATAGTGACCCCCACAGTAACCTCAGTAGTAAAAGCACCTCTCCTGAAACAGAAAAATTTACCTCCTCCATGTCTTCATAGCGCTGCTGCTCCTCTACTTGGCGCTGCTGTGGGCAGGAGTTTGTGCACCCGGACTCCTCCTTCTTTCTCCTATCCTTTTGCAGAACCAAGGAGGAGAGGCCAAGGGAGGAGGAACCTGGGTGCTCACACTGCCATCAGTATGTGCACCTGAAGAAACGCTGCTGAGTGATTACCAGCCGGAAAGCCATGGTGCCCCAGCTGGTAATCACTTTCATGGTGACCAGACGTCCCGAAAGCGGGACAAAAGGCTGTCACGCTTATGAACTCTGGGAACATCAAGACAAAGGGTCTCAAAGCAGGACTATTCTGCATAAATCGGGACATCTGGTCACCTTAGGTAAAAAGAAGAGGAGCGTACCCGGGGTAAGAATCTTATTTGGCTGCAAAGACCACCCCCAACCCTGTAATAGATCAGTTTAGCTCCTGGACCAACCCAGGCTTAGGAGATCACTACCCCTATCATCCAACCTGTAGTTCTTAAAATCCTTCTTAGTTTGTATGATGGCACAATGAACGATTACCATACCATGCTTAGCTATGGGAGATCTACTACTGTACGTTACACCAGGTATTGTACACTGTTCTGATGCAAGAAAAACAATTCCTGTCCTATAATTCAGGGCACTTATGTATAGTGCAAGGTAAGAGCTCAGTCTAGTGTGTGTCTGTCAATGCTGCATTGATCGATTTAAATTGGCAGCCAGCAAGATTCCGAATGCAGCTTTGTAGGTGACTGGAGTATAATACATAACGTAAATCAGAACATTGTGCAGTGCTGTAGAAAGAACCTATCCATTCATATACAAGCAAGCAGCAATGTGTTCTGCTCCTGCATCCCAATATTTCCTGCTTGCTAATGGCCTTTTTCTTTTAATAAACAAATAGCAGAAATCTCGGCCGCGATGGCAGCTTCTCACCGCAATTACCATCAGCCTAAAAGTGACTGGTGACAAGCTAATACCGTGCCTGATTTCACACAAGCATCTGCTTTATAGGCTGGGAAAGGGACAATCTCACCTCCAAACATCGACATTTCTGCATTTAAAAGGGATTTCTATACATAGCAAATATTTTATGGAGATGACTGAACAAGCAATTTCTGCAGGGAGAGGCATTCTATCCTGATGTATGTAATCACCATCACACTTCATTTCATTTTATTTTTCTTCCTGACTGTACTGAGCTCTGCCTCAATTAAAGGGAACCTGTCATTTTTAAATTAGGGGATATACAAGACGCTCTCAGTAAATAATATCTGGAGAATCTTAAACAGTCTGCCCTGCACCTATAAGAGCTACAGTATTCCCACAACAGTGACATCCACAGCAACCCCATAAGAGTGACAGCCATAGTGACCCCACAGCAATGACAGCCACAGTGGCCCATAATGATGTAGTTATAGTGTCCTCATAAGTGATAGCTATAGCACCCCTATATGAGCGACATCCATATTGGCCACATACAGTTGGCAGCCACAGCACCCCTATGAGAGTAACAACTGAAATGGTGACTCCAGTACGTTCAGGATGGGCGAAGCATCCCTCGGAGGCGGGTTGCCTGGGCAGGCTGGTGGTGGGCCAGGCAAGGCCTTGGCCATGCACCCTCGGCCTCATTCTTTTCAGAGAATTTGGACCCCCTGGGCTTGGGCCCATTCCAGTTCTTGTTCTGCAGAAGATAAATACTCGAATGGATACATGATGCTTTGCAAAACTCACAGAAAACTTTTATTTCTTAACAGTTTGTAATCTGCGTGAGCCTGGTATTGTACAGTCATGTCTTGCATATCCAATACTATTATATCTCCCACAACTATTCCATTAAAAACTACCCTTTTTCTTTTAAACAATAAAAAAACACTGACAATTAAAATTTTAGATAATTTGGCCACAGCAGCCATTTTATTTGCATAAAATTGGGCATGAGAAATGCGTATTGTAAAAAACATTACATGACTATTGCACAAATATGAGGTGAGGTCTTTGGAGACCCAAAATCTGGTGCCTAAACTACTTGGTCAAGTGATATTATTTTTTACCCCAGTGGATTCCACAAACTTGAAGGTACCAGTAGGCGCTATAGATGGCTAATTTTATAAAAGGCGACCAGCTGTGAGGAACTCCACTCTATCAGAGCAACAAAGCACCAGACCCAACCATGTTTACTCAAAGAAAAGCGTTGTGGGGCCACCCTTAACCTGACTCTCCTCCAACCAATTTAGGACCAAATCCAAAGATCCCCACCCGCCACTGGCGTAACTATGGGGGATGCAGGGGATGCAGTTGCACCCTGGCCCAAGAACCTTAGGGGGCCCATAAGGCATATAGGGAGCCTAGTACTATGAATAAAGCATTATAGTTGGGGGGCCTGTTACAGGTTTTGCATTGGGGCCCACAAGGTTCAAGTTATGCCTCTGCGTTAAGGGGTTAAGAGAAGTTGGGGGGCCCCAATATACACTTTTGCACTCGGGCCCTTGAGCCTTTAGCTACGCCCCTGCCACCCACCACCAGTTGCCATGACAAGATTCAACATCCTAGAATCCTCTCAACTAGTCAAGTTTCACTGTTAGCTACATCCTATTTAGGCCGACCCCAGTATAAAGAAATCTTATGGCAGGAGGATGGGACTGTCACTAATTTTCCTACTTAAAATGGCACTCTCGTGCCCAGGGACAAGCAATTTATATATAACTCAGTGTCTGAGAAAGCCACCACTTCGGTGGACTATGCAGCTCTTAGAACTTGTGTTGTGCATCATGATTGGCTGGGCAATAAAATTGAGCCAATTTTCGATTGAACCTACAATTAAAGCAGTAGTGCTAACAACTGAGCCACCAGACATGCATGTTCCGCTCTGGATCAGAAGAACAAGAAGAATAAACAGAAAGAGAACATAAAAAAATCTGGATTTTGCCCTTGGTCAGATTTGAAGCTACAACTCCAGCACTGCAAAGCAGCAATGCTAACAACTGGGCCACCATACTTTTCTGGTCTGGTCTGCTCTGCTCTAGATAAGAAGAACAACAACAAGAATAAACATAAAGAGAACATAAAAAACTCACCCAGATGTTGCCCTTAGTCAGAGTGGAAACAAACAACTCCAGCACATGCATAATACTTCCCTCCTCCTGTTATGGAGGGCAGCCCTTTACACAACCACAGCTCCTCCTTACAAGTGACAGCAATAATGTCCCTATAGCTATGATTGCCAAAGTAACACTATAAGGCTGAATGCACATGCATGGGTCGGATTCCACATGCAGGATTCTGCAGCGGAATCTAAACCGGTGCCCAGCTGGTGACCACTGCGGACCCCCTGCGTACCTGTCCACAGTGTCTTCATCTGTATATACAGATGTGTCGGCCAAGCCGGCTGGTACATGTGCAGTACAGATGACGCCATGCCGTCATTGGGCGATGTAGTGGATTCCTCGGCCCGTCTGCAGTGACAGCTGTGGACGGGCCACGGATCGGACAGCTTCCATTGCCTTCAATGGAATCTGTCCGTGCAGAATCTGTCCCAGAATAGAAAATGCTGGGATTTTCCCCCCACTAGCGGAAAATTAATTTCCACTTGTGGGCATGGAAACCCGTGTTTACATAGCATGTCTATTGCCGGTATTTGCTGCGGAATCTGGAGGTGGACTCCTGCTCCGCATTCTGCAATGCAAATCAAGCCATGTGCATTGGGCCTAGCACTCACAGTGCTCCCATCACACTGAAAGTTACAGTTCCTACATTAGAGTACCATCCACAGTGTCCCCATAGGAATCACAACCATAGTGTCCTATAAGGCACTCAGTTACAGTGCTCTCTTGAGAGTGGCAACTACAGGTCCCGAGTAAATGTGAGAGTCACAATACCCTTATACTGTAGCTGGCTGTGAAAGAGTTACATACACAGTGTTCCCATAACAGTAACACTAAAGTGGCACTTAGATGTGACAGCCACAGAGCCCCCATAAATCGCCAGTCACAGGATTCCCATCGGAATTATGTCCATGGTGTAGTCATAGTACCCCAATAAAAAATGCTCCAGGAGGAAGGCCATTGGAGGCCAATGTACTAAACTCTGCCAGTGTCATATACTCAGTGTTAGCGGAAACTAGTATGGGGAACAGAATAGATTCTGCAGATCACATTGGATCTCCAACACTGACACAGCAGATCAGATACAAGAGAGTAATCTATGAGAAGATAGTGGTTAGATTAATGGGGGCAACGAAGAAGAGAAGATTTAGAAGTAATGTAACAAAAACACATTAAAAGATATAGAGGAGCTGGACAAGTTCTCGGCAGATAGTTACAGAGGAAATGTTATTTGTTAGGAAGTGAAGTTTTTATATTTAGCAGCAACGATTCTTCACATCCACAGAAACAGGGAAATGTTCAGACTCTCAAAAACTGCAGACAAGTAGAGGTCACATTGAGATCTTGGTCACTGTGAACAGTTTCATGGAGCCTGGAATTCTGCCCATTTTAAGAATCCATATTTCTTCTGTCTTGCAGAGCTTTTCAAAATATTTCACGACCCCCTCCAACTGGTTATGTGTCAATAGATTGTGGATGGCATTATGAGAGATGTAGTATTAACAACAGTGTTGTACCAAGCATAAAAGCATGGAATGTGACTGCTATGGGGCAAATGGTGGGATGGGGACTAAAAGAACTGCTTCACTGATTTGCTTTGAAACTGTTAAAGCAGCTCTCTGGAATCACCAGTAGGTGGAGCTCACTGCATTAAGATTGAGGCTAATACTAACTGTATACATACATATGTCTTTAGCTCCCCCTAGTGGTTCTGACAGGCAGTGATAATTAAGGTATAGCATTTACCAAGTGGGTAAAACAGAGTGGGATTGAGCGCATTAATTATAATTAAGATATAGTACATTTATAGAAGATTACAATAAGGTGCGGCCCATTTATTTTGTGGCCCTCTGATTTCCATGTATGCCCCTGGAGAACAGCAATAACTATTCATTATGTTTTACAAAAACATGTCTCAAACAGTTTATTATAGTGCATTGTGGGCATTTTAGTTAAGCTGGTATATATATAATTGTTTTAATGGAATATGTTGATGCTATACAGATAATCTGCCAGCTGGAAACCATCAGCAAGCACATTGAAAATAGAGTAATGTGTTTCCTGGAAATTGTGATTTAGCAGAAGAGCTGTTGATAATTATGGTATTATTATTAACCCAATTACAACCAAGCACTGTAAATGTAAGTCGCTTGGACATAGGCTTTAATTCTGTGCTGTAAATGTATGGCACAGTTTTAAAGCTCCTGTAATCTTGCAGAAACTGTTCAGAGACAGCTGAGGACCTTGAGGAGATGACAGGAACAGTTTATAACTGCTTGTCTCCTCTCTTCCAGGCTACATAGCGCTCATTGAGAGTGTAAGGAGGGTGAATATCGTATTCTTGCAATACATGGACTGAGGATGTTTCCTTTAAACTTATTTGCATGTTCCTTTAAATGGACAGAATGATCTGAGAGACGACTCATTTACATATTTGTTTGCTGCTGCTGGAACATGTATGTTGTTAATTTTGTATCATGTTTATGTAATGCCTATATATTACAGACCTACTAGATGGCAAATCGCAATACTCTGCGGTGCTGGTGTGGTTGGCTGCAGGAATAGCAGTCTTCTTGGATGTCATCTACGGGGAAGATATGTGCCACTACGCTGCTGAAGGAGCAACTGAGAGGTGATAAAAGGTAGAGACTTGGTGCCAATCTGGGAGAGTGCAGATGGTCTATGTGCAGTGCTAATAGGAGCTGCTGACGGCAGAGTTAGGAGGGGGCACGTGATTTTTAACACTGCCAGGAAAGGAGAATTCAGGTCACAAGACCTTAATCAGAACAGGCAAATTGGGATCAAAAACAAAGAAGAGTAGAGCAAAGTGATGGATTACCCAATTGGCCATTGACTGCTGCAGAAAAAGTGAGTCCTTGAAAACTCATTTAAGACTATGTTCACAACTTCATTGGAGGTATAATTCAGAGTCTCAGGTAAAGATCCATTTGGGAAAATGCCAGAGGGCATGACAGAAGCCCAGCGTACCTCATTATAGTCAATGTGGCCCATCCAACATTATTTGATTCTGCCATAGGACAGATCCAGCTTTCTGTTTTTCTGTTCTTATAAACAAGAACAGAAAGCAAACTGGTGATGTAAGTACAGACTAAGTAATTCAAACCATTTGAACTGATGTGATCTGCAATTATATTTATGGAGAAACCACTTTAGTAGCACCATGTTACAAGTGCTATGTAATGAATATAGGCCTCTCTAAGACCCATGATGACAAGATTGTTGGGTTACCCCTGGCATGGCAGAGCTGCTGGCTCTTAGCAGACCCAAGTCAGCTCTGCCAGTGTGCTCATGATTATGAAAGCCCCAGTGACAAGGGAAAACTACAAAATGAAAAAATTATACCAATAGTGAATGTTCCTCAAAGGTCATTTATGACCTCAACGGGAATGTACTGTTTGGTGAAAAAGATATATACAAAAATAAGTAAGAAAAAAGTTATAAAATACAAATAAAGACATACACTCTGCCCATATGAGCACAAACTGAGCTACAACTGCACCATAGCCCAAGACTATACATGTTACTGTATCAAAACGAATATCTATTACTCTATTTCTGTGCCGATTTCTACAAGTATAACTATTAAGAAAATTATCCCTAAGGCCTCATGTCCACGGGGAAAATCAGATCCGCTGCAGATTCTACATGGAGAATCTGCAGCGGGTCCCTCCTGCCCCGCGGACATGAGCGCTGAAAATAGAAATTTAAAAGCATTTACCTATCCGTAGCGGGCGGCGAAGGTCAGCTGTTCCTCACGGCCGGATCTTCATTTTCGGCCGGCGGATGAATTCCTGACGCCGGCGGCACGTTGCCGGGCACATCCGCCGAGCCGAAGCAAGGGAGATGCGGCCGTGAGGAAGAGAAGAGCTTCGCGGCCCGCTGCGGGTGAGTAAATGCTTTTAATTCCTATTTTAGGTCTCCCACGGATCCGGACGGCTTCCATAGGCTTCAATAGAAGCCCGCGGGAGCCGTCCCCGCGGGAGACCCGCACGAAAATGGAGCATGGTCCAGATTTTTTCATGCTCCATTTTTTTTTAAATGCCTTTTATTGACGATCCGCGGGTATTTATCTACCCGCGGGTGGTCAATGCATCCCTATGGGGTGCGGATCCGCGCGCGGGAGATCCGCTGCGGATTTTAAATCACATTTTGCCCGTGGACATGAGCCCTAATAAAATTTAAAAAGAAAAATTATTTCTTTAAAAAATAACTTTATGTGTCATTAAAAAAAACACCCCAAAAAGAGGTAGGAAATAAAAAAGCTAAGGCAGTTAAACAACCAAATACACAAAATCACAAAAAAATGTCTAATTTAGAATAGAAATACTCTGGTCATCAGGGGAATACTAATAATTTGTCTCTAATTTATTGTGTCTTTTTTTGAATTTCTAGAATAGTGTTACGTCTGAGCTGGACATTAAATCCCTCATCCAGATCGAATGTAATTAGTTATCCTAAGAGAACAGATATACACATAATATATTAAGGTAGAAAACAGAAACTCTGAATAACAAAACCAAAAGTGTTGGAGCGGAAAATCGGACCCTACAAAACTAATACGATGAAACCCTACCTAAAAGTGGAGCACTCGCCCTGATGAGGGCAACCCCACGTTAGGAACCTAGGGTGACCCTGACTCTCCTTAGTTGTAAAATAGGGATAATGTTTGCTGCAGAAAATAAGAAAGGAAACGGTATAGGGGGAAACAAGCATGCAATGAGCTAGATTAAATACTATAGCAAAATATGCAGGAGATAGATGTCACAACACCCCAAAATACCCTTTACACCAAACAGACTTATCTGACAATGGAGCAGGACAAGAGCCATCAACTTGACCAGAAATACCTACAGACTAGACATTAGAAGTATGACTATCATCCTTCATGAGGAGGAGCTGGAATAAATATGTGCAGACAGGTGCTGATTGACTGGCTGGTACACACACCTCCCAGCTGACCAATCAATGCTCACACCCGCAGAACAGTGCACATTTGGCACCCAGCACTGAAATGGCACTGAGCAAGCCCTGGCGTACTGATCCAACACGGCCAGCAATCAGTGACTAAAAGCCTTGTTAATTGACCCACATTGAAGTGTTTTGATTAACAAGGCAGATGGATTACACACATTCAGCATGTTACATCTGCTGACTTAAGAGGCAATGTTCGGTAAGGGTGGAGGGTCACTTAAAAAAGAAAAAGAATATCTGCTACAGGTATTAGAGAGTAAAACCTGGATCTCAATGTGTCTGATGCAGGAGAGCACAGTCCTGAGCTCGCTAATTGCAGATGATTTGCTCACCATTAATGCATTGGGCGGGATGTCACAGTTGTACAACGTGACTGCGCTCGTGATTTATGGCGTCTGTCAAGCGCACACACTTCCACGATGGCTGCACTGTTCGGGAGCTATTTATCAGCCGCTGTGAGACAGCAATCCATCAAACCACAAACCTGAACTTATACAGAGGCATAAACGTGACGGAGGGCAGCAAACGAGTCAAAGACCCCAGATCCATGTAGATTGCCGAGAGGCCAGAGATTCATTATATGCTGAGTCCTGCCATGATAGAGTCGCATCGCGCATGATACTATTTTATGATCTGTCTTTAAACACTTCCAGACAACTCATCCTGTGCTGGGAACAAGCCTTAGAGGGACATCAGCGGTTTCGGAGAAGAGAATATTATTTAACTTCTTTTTTTACTGCAACCTTAAAACTGATGTTCTTTATCCCTGTTTCTTGCTGGGTGCAAATACTTTCAGCATTAGGGCGCCCACCCACTGGCGATTTTTTTTTCTTTGCGTTTTGCGTTTTTTCTCAAGAGCAATTGGAATTGAATGTACTCCTGTCCACTGGCGTTTTTTTTGCGTTGCGTTGCGATTTTTAACATAGGAACTGTCAGTTGCATATGTGTCCTTATTTTTCTCCTAATGCACCCATGATAGTCAATGGAAATTAATGGAAAAGCCGCGAAAACGCGGCAAAAAACGCACGAAAATCGCAAACGCCAGTGGGTGGGCGCCCTCAGGGTGCCCACCCACTAGCGTTTTTTTACTGCGAAATTCGCAGCGTTTTTTTTTTTCTGCAGGGGTCTTTTGGCTATGGGACATGCAAAGCTAAAATCGCGATCGCGCAAAATCGCGATATCGCGGTAAATCGCGATTTTGCGCGATCGCGATTTTTACATTACAAGTCCCATAGACCCCCTGCAGAAAAAAAAAACCTGCGAATTTCGCAGTGAAAAAAAACGCCAGTGGGTGGGCGCCCTTAGGCAGAATTTCCATCACTATCATAAAGCCAGAGCTGTGCTCACATTAGAGACCGGAGATAGGGGACGCAGCATGTTAATAGTTGGCTCTATATACTATCTATATATGTGGACCTTTTAAGCATTCCAAAAAATGATAGTTAGGAATTGCTTTCAATGTCATGTGGAGCAGAGTGTTAGGGCAGCAGAAATGCAGTCCTAAGCTCTTACCCATGACCTGAAGGTTGCGGGTTCAATCCCTGCATGGTTCAGGTAGCCGGCTCACGGTTGACTTAGCCTTCCATCCTTCTTAGGTCAGTAAAATGAGTACCCAGCTGCCAGGGAAGTACCTTTACCTTCAATGTCTGCAGTGAGATTAAAGCATTTTCGGACTAATGTATACTGTATTTGTATCAGTTTCCTCTAATGTTTTTCACTAGTTTGTAGTTTAGAATCATTGTATCTGTCTTGTAATAAAAAACACTTTTCCTGCAGTGACTATGTGTTGGTCTTGTGTGTAAGCACAACAGCTAATTTGGCCAAGCACCAATGTAACGTTAGGGCAACATGTCTGCAACAGATCATTGTGTAGCCTTTGTCCACTGTCTGCTGACAGACAAATCTGACAATAGATCAGAGAATTGCTCCTAGAATACCCTATATAACATGCTTTAATAATTTTGTCCTGGAAAGTTTTTGCCCCTGACATATGAGACAACTTTAATACAGCCCATCAGTAAATCGCCTCCATAGTCCATGATCTGCTTGCCCTTTAAATGTTTGAGCAAACAGACACAACCATTGAGACAGGCAGCGGTCGCTGCTGTGCATCATCTCAGCTAAAGGAAAGAGATTTCGAGGTTGAAGTATAAATTTAAGAATTTCATCCTGGTATTAAAGCTCCGCAGCCTGAAGTACGGCTCAGCCAACACCACAACCAACCACACTCCATTTTTCATTTTCTTTCCCCTGCAAATGCTATTTAGAGAAGATGTCGCCTCCACCCGGTGGCGTGTTATTCCAGTTATTAATAGTGAGCTCCGTCCTCCGGGCAACTGTCTGAACAACTCTATTTATTAACCTGCAATTCTTGTCACCTCTTCTGCTACCGATTTCTGCCAACTGCAACACTTTCTTCATAGGAAACTCTCGGCAAAATACATAATAATTTCCCTATTATTTTTTTTTATATCCCTGGGTCTATTTCAGTTATTAACTGGTGTTTATAAGATCTGTCATGATTCTACTGTCACTGTGAAGGACTATAGACCTCCCTGCAACACAAGATGACACTAACCTTAAAGGGGACCTATCCACAAGACAGACCCCTGTAGATCAGGGCACTAATATAGAGCTTAACTTTAATATACAGAATATAGGATACCACTATTTTGTCCCTAAGATAGAACCATGTAAATGAGCACCATGATTCTACTTTTATGTACAGGATCTACACTTCAGTACAGGATATACTGACCATCTTCTATATATTTGTCAATGACTGTTTGTTTGTTGGAGCATCACGCACAAACTGTATGACTCATTGACATTAAATTTTGCACACAGTATAATCTCGACCCGGAGAAGGTTATAGGCTAAAAAAAAATTGAAATGTTGTTGTCCCGGCAACCTTATTTGCATTTTTTTGCCTTTTGCTTAAATCCGCTTTCACCAATGCATTCTGCGTACACGATTTAGTATTCCTGGTTGTTTCTAGACATTAGAAGAGTCAGACTGAGCGCTGACAATGTGTATTTCAGGACTGATTTTTAGCCCCAGTCTAACCCTGCTGGAGACACCAATCATTTGCCCATTTTGTCCTTCCTAATTCCGCCTTGGATGTCCGTGTGGATAACAGTTTGCAAAAATGATATGTCCCCAGACAGGAATACATGGAGCAAAGTTATGAAAACCGGCCCTCATTTTTCAAAACAATCTAACAGTAAATCAACAAACAGTAAAAAACAGTTTTTGGTGCACAGAGCAGCTTTCATTTTATCTCAGCACTGAAGATTGAAAGCTGTTGCCTACAGCAACTAATCACAGCACAGGTTTTATGTTACCTCAGTAGTATAATATATAGTAACCAATCACAGCGCAGCTTTTATGTTACCTCAGCAGTATAATATATATTAACCAATGACAGCGCAGCTTTCATTTTACCTCAGTAGAATAACAAATGAAAGCTGAGCTATCATTGGTTGCTATTGGCAACAAAATATACCAAATTTTACTTAAATGGACCAGTACTAGGGATTTGTATACAACACAAACAAACAGATTTTGTGTTTTAGATATGATGCCAAGCAACGAAGGACCTGTTTGGGCCAAAGGACAACAGCCGCACTTAAAGTAGTAGCCGTTCAAGTAGCTGCAGCGCCGGAGCAAACTAACACCCAATTCGAGAATCAATGCACTTGACAAGCTGCCGCTCGAGTAGCTGCAGCGCCGAAGCAAACTAATGCCCGACTCAAGAATCAATGCACTTGATAAGCTGCTGCTTGAGTAGCTGCAGCGCTGGAGCAAACTAACGCCCGACTTGAGAATCAATACACTTAATAAGCTGCTGCTCGAGTAGCTGCAGAGCTGGAGCAAACTAACGCCCGACTTAAGAATCAATGCACTTGACAAGTCACCACTTGACTAGCTGAGACACCAGAGCAAACTAACAGCCGACTCAAGAATCAATGCAAACGACAAGTGGCTGTTCGAATTGTAGAAACTGACGAAGCAAAGCATGCCCGACCTTCTTCAGACCCAGGGTCATGTGTAAAATGTCACGTTTTGTATTGCACGCGTTCTGTATCGGGTACCGGGGCTAGTCATATAAGACATTTCAACTTGTCTTTCAATAGAGAGTGTTATCGGGGATCTACAAAAAAATAAACTTTAGGAAGAGAAAGTTCAATCAGCTCAGAGATGCCCTTAACCTTATTGACTAGGACAATGTTCTTAGAAATAAGAGTACAGACAATAAATAGGGAATTTTAAAAAGCATCTTAAATCCTTACTGTGAGCGGTTCATACCTTACAGGGATAAAAGGGTTAGGAATAGGAATAGAAAACCAATGTGGCTAAATAAAGATATAAAGGGGGCAATAAACAACAAAAAGAAAGTGTTCAAACTACTGCGACACACCAGACCGTAGTGGGGTGGTAGTCACGGCGGCCTGGCTGCGTTCCCTCACTAACGGAAGGCAGTGTGTAGTTGAAAAAAATATAATAATTTAGTTTTTAGCTCTTTGGGCTACCCGTGAAGTCGGATAGGGTGAGATCATGGTAATTTGTCAAGTTCATAAAGCCAGTCCGCATACAGGCCGAAACCTGTGCCAGACAAAATAATAATAAAAATGGGAAAAATAAAATAAAAGCAATTTGTCCTTAACCCTGAAGAGTAGTGTCGTACCTCAGTGTAGATGTAATGTTGGTGAGAAGGTATCTAGGAGGCAGGGTTAAACTTTGAGTCAGTAGGGCAGTTTATTCACAGATGATTACCTTCAACAACTTCATACATTTTATGTTACTGTGTTATTTGAGGTAGATATACATTTCCATTCAATACGCAGGCATTAAGTACAAAAAGCTCTTCTGTACGCTAGGGCACTTTATCAAGTGAAAAGTACAGGATTTCTTTTCTATCCTATATGCTTTGCCCTCCTGCTTCTCTCACTGTTTCTTCTATTCCTTTTTAAATATGAGTATTCTCTTGTCTTCTCTGTTAGTTACTATTTGCTCAAGCTGTCCTTTCTTCTTTCTGTGACTGCTTAAACTTATTCTTTTCTATAATCCAATACTTTGTTGGTACTCACACTTTCCTATTTCTCACAGCACTGTCTCTCTTGCTTCTTCTCTCTCTGATGTAGACATTAGACTCTCCTCTTCTAGACTGTTCTAGACTACCACACCCCTCTTCTTATACCAACTACTCTCAGCCAACTGATGCATGAGTCTTATCCCCCAATCCTAGGACAGCTCTCTCCTAGCTATCTAAACCACCAATAAAGCTAGGATGGGGTTTCGAACATCAAATGAGTGACAAAACAATCAAACTTGAATCTATTAAAGTAATACATACATTAAAGAAGTACCACAGTGCTTTTATGGAGTGTACAACTCCTGTAAACTACACTACTAAAACAAGAAGGCAATGAAGAAACACTAAAAAGCCATAAGGAAAAAAGCAAATAAAAACAGCAAAGGTAGAGACAGAGAGACTTACTGCTAAAGAAAGTAAAACTAACCCTAAACTGTTCTTCAACTACATAAATAGAATAAAGATTAAAATGGACAGTGTTGGCCCTTTAAAAAGTAATTAGGGAAAAATTGATGGACAAAGGTGTTTGTAAACACTGAAACACATTGCATTTACCTGCGTGTGCTGTATCCTTGGTACTTTGCTGAAATTAAATCCTCTTATTCATCAATAGACTCCTGTTTCCTGGATGCATCTTCCAGGGAAGTGTGGGGGGGGGGGTGTTATAGTACCAAACCTCCTTTTTTCAGTAAGTAGCACACTGCATATTATCATTTTGCCTACTCTTATGAGCACAGGATCTTTTTTTTACTACAACTCTCATTGCTCTTTTCCACACCAGATCTCAACTGTGGATTTTTGAATTTTCCTGTCGCTCTCCTGACATCCCTAGATGCCCCATAAGGCATAAGAAGTGGTGCATTATTGGCTTACAGGGACTACAAGTGTGACAGCTAGTCCCTTCATTTGGCTTTTATTATCTTTGTTTTTTGATATTTAATTGAGGCACTGTCCTTTTCATTTATCCTTCTTGTCTATAGTGACAGGGTTTGTTCCACTGGATTGGCACATAGCAAATGTGGTGCTGATGTTCCAAAAGGGGGACAAAAAGGGAACCTTGAAACTACAGGCCAGTAAGTCTTACTTCTATTGTTGGTAAAATGTTTTAAGGGTTTGTAAGAGATGCTATCCTGGAGTACCTCAAGGAAAATAGCTATATGATTCCATATTAGCAGGGGCTTATGAGAGATTGCTCCTGTCAAACTAACCTGATCAGCTTCTACGAGGAGGTGAGTTCTAGGCTGGGCCAGGGAGAGTGATTAAATGTTGCATATCTGGACCTTTGAAAGTGTTTGATACTGTGCCGCATAAAAGATTAGCGTATAAAATGATAATGCTTGGTCTGGGTGAGAATGTGTATAAGTGGGTAAGTAACTGGCTCAGTAATAGAAAGCAGAGGGTGGTTATAAATTGTACATGCTCTGATTGGGTCATTCTTAATAATGAGGTCCCACAGGGGGCAGTTCTGGGCCCTATTCTTTTTAATATGTTTATTAAGGACCTAGTAAAAGGATTGCACAGTAAAAAAAAAAAAGCAACAATATTTGCAGATGATAGAAAACTCCGTGAAGTAATTAACACAAGAGAGGACTGTATACGGTTGCAAATGAATCTGGCTAAATTTGGGGGCTTTGGCAGAAAAGTGGCAAATAAGGTTTAACACTGTTAAAAAAAAAGTTATGCACATAGGCAAGGAAATACATGTCACCAGTACAAAGTATTAAATGGGAAACCAGTGGGCAAAACTGACTTGGAAAACGACTTGGGGATTTTAATTAACTGTGAACTCAACTGGAGCAATCAGTGTCATGGCGGTGCTGCCAAGACAAATAGGATCATGGAGTGCATCAAAAGAGGTCTAGAGGCAAATGGTGAGAAGATTGTTCTTAATCTTTACAAATTACTGGTCAGAGCACATATAGAATATTGTGTACACAGCATGCTCAGAGCTTGAGCGTGTTCAAAGAAGGGCAACTAAGTTAATAAATCAAATGGGCAAAGTACAAAACCCAGAGAGGTTATCAAAATTAGGGTTTGTAGTTCAGAAAAAAGATTGCTGTGGGGCGAGCTAATAACTATGTATAAATACCTCAGGGGACAACACAGAGATCTCTCCCATCATCTGTTTAGACATAGAGGGTGCCCTCTTGTTACAGTCACAGTAAGACCAAGCAGAGAAGGGTAGGGTAAATGCGTGCATACCTGTGAAAAACCATAATTCCCCCTTTCGGCCATGCCTTCGCAAGAGAGCCAGGCATATATTCTCCGATCAGGAATATATGTCTAGCATATTTCCGGTCATGATTTTATCTACTCGGCGATATCAAACGTGACACGTAAATTATTACCAGGTATGCGAATATGCCATTTGGGGGTGTTCTGGGGCTCATACATCAATGATTTTAGATGTGTTTTATTCAGCTGACCCACCAAATTCTAAAAAAATATTTCATATCAGGCTAGGACCTTCACACGACTAATAATCCTTATTAAAAAGATTTTCCCCTAATTTGAATCTTGGAGCCAGGGCGTCTGTGAGAATCCAGCTTCTAGTAGGATAATTTCCTTAGACTTCATTAACAAGTAAATGGTCACATAATTTGGGTTCCTCATGCTAATTCTAAACTATAACAGACAAGTGGAGCCAAGAGGGCTGGAAGAATAGAAGGGGCTTATTCACTCTTGTCCATGGGGAATGTCAGACAATTGCCTTTCTAAATGTGAATATTCAAAAGGCAGAGGGGACTGTGAAACATATAACTCTAAAAACTCAAGACCTGATTGGGATATCACAGTGGTACAACAATTGATGACACATGCAGCCAAACTGGCGGACGGACCACCAGTCTATATATCACAGTTACCATGTATATTGCTCTACTATAAAGGGGACATAAACCTAAGACAGACTCCTGTGGATCAGGGAACTAATGTTAAACCTTACTTTAATGATGGTACCACTATTCTTAAAGGAGCATGTCCCTAAAATAGATTTATATAGATTAAAGCACCACGATCCTACTCATATACTTTGCTAGAATGAAGGGCTCACTTCAGTAGAGGATATTACTATAGTTAAAAGAGACTCATCCCTAGCACTTGCTTCAGTAGAACAGGATACTAATGTAGGGTTCAAACGAATACAGAATACCACTCTTCTTAAAGGGGACTTGTCCCTTAGAGAGACCCCTGTAGATCAGGCCACTACTTTAGGACACCTTCAATACAGGATACCACAATTCAAAAAAGGGACCTTTTCGTAATATAGACTCATGTAGATAAAGGCAAGCCAGGCTTATCTTTTTGTCCAACTGTACCTATACCTCCACCCAGTTGGCCATCCACTATAGAAGACAATTTCAAGTCATCACTCTCATCAGTAAAGCTCTCTACAGTGTTGCAACACCCTATATCTCCTCCCTTATCTATGTCTACACTTTCCCTCAGCTCCTGATCACAGTATCTCCCACACCCCATACACCGTAATGCACTTCATATCTGTATATACACCAATACTGGCTGGGGGCGGCTAATAAACTTGTATCTATACTACCCTATCTATTTATTTAAAAGATGGCTGGATCATTGTACAGAACAAGTACTTGAACCTCTTCTGTCATCCCCTATTTCCCATAGATTGTAAGTTCTTGTGAGCAGGGCCCTCACTCTTATTGTTTGAAGTGTGCATTCGTTTAGTACTGTATGTAATGTTTGATTTTGTTCTGTACTGGTTCCTCTGATTTGTAAAGTGCTGCAGAATATGTTTGCGCTATATAAACATTATTATTATACAGGATACCACGATTCTTAAACAGCACCTGTTAAAATAAATCTATGGATCCATTTAGATTAGTGCACTAATGTAAGACTCACTGAAATACAGGATACCACTCCTCTTTAATGAACTCGCAATCAACGGGAGTGCACAGCGGTGTGCAGCCACTCTGACTTTTGGGGGGTGACAGCGCTAGATCAGGGAGCCAGCTAAGTATAAGAAATACCTCCCTAGACTCCAGGCAACCTGCCGGATGAGCACCATAACTTATTTTACAGTGCTCATACCTGATGACAGCTTCCCTTTATTCTCACGGACCAGACTTCCAAAATCTACTCTTTTCTTTTTCCATAGATCGGCACTCTCTTGGGGTTTCTATGACTATGTCCTCCTGAAATTTAATCTGTGCTTGGTCTCCACCACAACTACTGTGACGCCTCTATAGAGCTCTAATTGTACTCCACCCAGCTTACCAGTGCCACCACCATTACAATATTATGTTTAATGGATAACATATGTACTTTACATTTCACATGCCCAATAAAGTTGTACTGTTAGAACACATGGTGGTATCCTTCACTACCCTAACTTTTTTTTGCTCTTCTCTATATTTCACCCAAACTTTTGCTTCTTGTAGATCAACACAAACAGAAATCCATAATGGAGATTTTATATTCACTGTATAACAACTTGTTACTTTATTGCACCTAAGAACCATCAATAACATCATCCCCTGGATCATCCATACACATCACTTGATTAGTTGGGCACACATACCATGCTATTTGCACTTGTTCGTCCGCATTAGCTGTTTTTTTTCCTCTTTTAGTAGGGAATTTGCATTAATTCAGAACCTGTTATGATAACTGTATTATACCTCTTGTCTTCTATGAATCTCAGATTCCTCCAGGTCGTATCAGCGCTCCCACAACTGCTGGCATTATAAAGATATATGATGCTTCAAAACTAAAAAAAAATGGAAGCATTTCCTCATAAGTATTATAAATTGGTAATAGATTAATTTATCTGCAATGGATAAAAGCAAATGAGAAAACCTCGAGGCGAAAACATCGCGGTGATACATTTATAACATAATCATTTTTTAATGAACTTATCATTGTCTTGCATACATTGTTCGGCTGAGGAGGCCCCAGGGGAAGTCAAGAGTTTGTGGGTGTCGCCAAGTAACCAGAACAAACTCTTCTACTCTTTATAAGAGTTAAGCTACTTAAAGGGGTTGTGTGATTTCAACTTAAAGATATGTGATGGCAGGTAGAGATGAGCGAGCATACTCGCTAAGGACAATTGCTCGATCGAGCATTGTCCTTAGCGAGTATCTCCCCTCTCGGCAGAGAAGGTTCGGGTGCTGGCGCGGGTGACAGGTGAGTTGCGGCAGTGAGCAGGAGGGAGTGGGGGGGAGAGAGGGAGAGAGAGATCTCCCCTCCATTCCTCCCCGCTCTCCTCCGCAACTGGCAGCCAAACCTTTTCTCTCGAGCAGGCAGGTACTCGCTAAGGGCAATGCTCGCTCGAGCAATTGTAATGGTCTTGTAATGTTTGGATGTATCTGTGACATGTGTCCTGTTACCTGTTCTCTGTTTTGTTGCAGCTTGCTGTGTAATCTGTGTCTTGTGGTTCATGTCCGTTTGTAAGTTTATTTTGTGTCAGTTTGGTCTGCTGAGTTTGTTTGCTCTGTCTGCACTAGGTTGGCCCATAGGGACCTCTAGTAGATGTGTCTTGCTAGTGTATGGACTGCAAGATACGAGGGGCCTTGCGGGGGCTTGCAGCTTAACTTCATTGGCCAATGTATGAACTAACACCTCGCATTTATATTCAGCTTATCTGCTATTAGCCTAGGTTCACACACGGCGGATTTGCTGCGGAAGTCCTGCGTATTTTCCGTTGCGTATTTGCCGCAACCCAGACGCATCAGCGGCAAAACCGCATATACTGACTTAAATTTGTTGCGGTTTTATACGCGTATTTCATTGCGGTTTAACCGCCTCAAAATCCGCCTTGAAGAAGCTGCGGAAAATACCGCTGCGGAATTTGCTATGTAGTCGCGTATTTTCTTGCAGATTTTGCTGCAGATTTCGACTGCTTCCTGTGATGTCATGATCCCTCCCCACAACTGGGAAGGAAGTGGGAACACCCTGTTCACTGACCCCTTGTTCAGGGAAAGCAGAGCTAAGGAAATACCAAGATGGAAAGTGGACAAACTATTCGTCTGCGCAAATATTACAGGAGAAAATATCTAATATGTGTCCTGCTGATGCACCCCGGAAAAACCAACAAGGTCAGCTATATACGTGAAATGAAAATGTGTGTTTTACTTGCGAATAGTGGGCTAATGTATTGCTGAAAATATGTTGCAGACCGGATGGGGATCCAGGCGCTATTGGGTGCATCCCCTGTTGCTGGAGCGGGGGACGAAGGGGCACTTTGTAAGCCTTTACCAAGATCTGAAAAAGTACGTATATTATTGCCCGAAATTTGCTTCGCCGCTACTGAAGCAGTAATGTTATTTAATTACTGTTTCGCTCTCTCTCTCTCTCTCTCTCTACCTCTCTTTGTGTCTCTGTATCTCTCTCTCCCTTCTTTTTCCCACTCACTCTCTCTCTCTTTCCCTCCCTCTCTCTCTCTCTCTCTCTCCTCTCTCTCTCTCTCTTTCCCTTGGTGTGTCCTCTTTCTCTCCCTCTTTCTCACTGTTTTGTATATTTCTCTACCTTCTTTTTCTCTCTTTCCCTCTCTACACCTTTCTGTAAATCTCTCTCTCCCTATGTTTCCCTCTCTATCTGTGTGTTTCTCTCTCTCACTCTCTCTTTCTGTGCCCACCGCACACACAGTCTCACACTGTCTCTTATGTATGTCTCTCTCTAGCCATCAGGAGAAGTTCATCCTGTTCTGCCGCCTGCCGCAGGAGGCTTTCGAGCGTCTTCTGGAGCTGGTGCGCCGGGATCTCACATTTCAGGACACCCAAATGCGAAAGGCGATCACTGCAGAGGAAAGGCTGCTCATCACCCTTCGGTAAGTAACCAAAATATGTCTTTTGTAAGAATTACTTACTGATAGAGTCTGACTGGAGACCGGTTAAAATGGCATTGTACGCTGACATAGTATTGGCACGCACGTATCCGTCTGTGAGCGTGTTGAAACTTAGATCCCTTGCACAGTCCTCCATAACTCATTGCCATGTCTTGTTGATGTGCGTATGTGTGAGTCCTCGGCGTACTTTACCGGTGCATCAGTCAGCTTATGGAGTTGGTGGTTGTCATAGCAAACTGTAATATTTCATATAAATCCCTTGCTTGGTAGCTAGTGCACCTGTACCCAATAATCTGACAACACAATAACAAACCCCTGTGGCAACACGATCTCAGAGCCGAGTTACCGTAGGTGCCACCCCCCCCCCCAAAAAAAACGCCGCTTTGCATCTGTCCCACTAAGCAACATTGAGTATTTGTATGGCGACGCCAAATTAATTTTTCTCAATTTTACTGTGCCCATGTAGTGCAACGGTACGATGCAGATAAATGAAGAAAAAATGGACAAATACTCTATGTTTCATTCAACATTGTTGTAATGGAATGCAGATAGCAAGGAAGTTCCAGGCACTTTGGCCACATATTTCCATTATGAAAATGCTGAAAATGTAATCTGTTGATCTGTATGTGACATGCTACTTTACTTCTTTTGACTTCACTAATCCTTTTCCCCTTTTTCTCTGCTTCCTTTTCAGCTTCTTGGCCACAGGAGAGAGCTATGCATCCCTGCATCTCCAATTTCGTGTTGGTAAATCGACCATCACTGAAATTGTGAGGTGCACATGCAGCGTCATCTGGCAGAAGTTGCAGCCCATCGTGATGCCTTCACCATCTGAGGAGACTTGGCAACGTGTTGCAGCAGGCTTTCAAACTGTTGCCAAATTTCCTAACTGCATAGGCGCGGTTGATGGCAAACATGTCCGTGTGCTTCAGCCACCGCACTCCGGCTCTAAGTTTTATAACTACAAGAAATTTTTCTCTGTAGTCCTGATGGCGGTGGCTGATGCACATTCTAAATTTGTTTGCATCGATGTCGGCGCCTATGGTAGTACTGGGGATTCTCGGGTGCTGCGAACATCACAGATTGGGATGCAAATTCTCTGAGATGGCGTCACGCTCCCAGCCCCACAACCTTTGCCGGGAACCACACATCCAGTCCCCTTCGTGATGGTATCGGATGAGGCTTTCCCGTTGATGCCGAACCTGTTGCGCCCATACCCGTGAAGAGGACTGAATGCCCGGAAAAGGATTTTTAATTATAGGCTGAGCCGGGCACGTCAAGTGGTTGAATGTGCCTTCGGGATTATGGTTAGTCAGTGGAGGGTTCTAGGGACTACCTTAATGGTAGACCCTACCACAGTTGATGACCTTGTCAAGGCATGTTGTGTTCTTCACAACTACCTCCGGGAATATCGTCCCGAGGTAGATGTGGAAGAACTCCACCCTGCCTTTGACACGGTCATCAACTGGTGTGCTGGACGTCCTGCTGCAACCGCTGTGCAGGTACGAGAACACTTCACTGACTACTTCCATAGTCCCGAAGGCGCCGTGCCATGGCAGTACTCTTGTGTGGGTGGTGTGCAGCCCTAATCGCAGTTTGATCCCCCGGCAACCAGCTCCAGAAGAACGATGAAGACCAAGTTGAAGCAAAATGTTTATTTGCGGCATGACATGCCAAACTTTGACAACACAAAAAACGTGTTTCTAGTGCTAATGCACTGCATTTTCAAGCTATTACAAAATAAAAAAACAGTTATTTGGCAGAACAGTTTCGTCATTTTTTGTGTGTTTATTTTGGCTGAGTTGGGCCACCACAATGAGAAGTGAGCAAGAGAGTCTGAAGTAAGGGAACAAATATAAACTAAATTCAACCAGACGCACGACTCACATCTCCTGTTTTGGGTATCTGCGGGCTGAAATCCCAACATTTACATTTTTTAAGAACAAATTAAAAAATAAATAACGAATGACAGAGACTTTTAGCATTACCCCAACCTTGGAGGACAGCCAACCAGCTAGCAGCCAGTCAATATGTGATAAGTAAGGCACACAGTCGGCAGAATGTAGATACACGATACATTCCTTTATTTTATTTCCCACAATAATGCAGTCAGTAACGCAAGAAAGAAAAAAAAGGAATGTGTTACATTTTGGCGCGTTGCAGCCGGCCAGGGAGCTATGGTTAGAGGACGCTGTTTTTTAACAATCTTCCCCCTCAACATTCCAGTAATTACGGGGACACCAGGCAATCCCATGCAGTGTAACACACGATAACGGCTCTTGAGAACGTGCAAACGGCACCTATCAATTACACGACATTGCAGTGATCCGACAATGACTGAGGGGTCACTGAAGTGCCGTATAAGTCCTGTATGTTACTTCACTTCTTTGCGCACCGGCCGGTGGTGAATTGAATACTGAGGTAGCGTTTTGTGATGTTTGTGGCAAAGGGCTGTTCATGAGTGACATGAACGACTGTTGTGATGGCGAACCGCTCGTCATGTTCTCCGTGAAACCACTATTGTGTGAAACATACTGTATCGGAAAGCCTGGTGTCCTTGCAACCCTGTCTGATTGTTCAGGGCAGGATTGTGAAGGAAATAATGTTCGTGAGGACGGGGGGTTGGCAGCAAATGCGGCATTTTTCATTGCCTTTATAATATCGCAAGAGTCAGCGAGAGGGCGTGGTGACGCAAAGACCTCGAGAGCAGCATAAATAACTGGCGATATAGCCCATTGACGCTCAGCCGACAACTCACGGATGCGTGCCGCCACTGCCGCACCCATCGTATCCCATTGGTCTTCCGTGTCAGCGCGGCGCAACAGTGCCATTGCTTCTTCGGCTGCAGCAAGCTCCTTTTTTTTTTTACGTCCCCGGGTAGTAACGTTACGTACGGCCGGCTCACAACTGGGCTCCCTGTGTGTCCCTGGCCTGCTAGCCGCCGCTGATTGGCCCGACGCTTCAATGCTGACGCAATTTGTGTCTGAATCAGGTGCACTTAGTCGGCTGTCGTCCAAGGTTGGGGTACCTGCATTTATTTCAATATCTGCAGACAATTGCGTGGCCGGCTGGCCCGTTTCTTCTGATGTTTCTTGCATCGCGGGTTGCGACAGCTGCACGTTACCGCTGGTTCTGTGAAACATAAAACAACAATTATGTAGAGGAGGACAACAATATTAAAGGGGTTGTCCCGTAAAAGCAAGTGGGGTTATATACTTCTGTATGTCCATATTAATGCACTTTGTAATATACATCGTGCATTAATATGGCCATACACAAGTATATAAGCCCACTTGCTTGGACGGGACAACCAGTTTTGAGTGAGGCAGTGGCGCTACAACTTACGGTCGCAGTTTTCTGCCACTTCGTATAAACGCCAGCTCTTCAGCATATGGACATTTCTTTTTTGTGGGAGAACAGCCACTCTTTTCACAGTCCTTTTCATGCTTTTTGTAGCGATCGCGGACAGACCGCCATCGATTTTTGACATCTTTCACTGCAAGGTAAAGAAAAATGTTACATACAAGGTCATCCAATTTTACCTTTCTTCTTTCTCTCCTTTTTGCTGCAAGGAACAATGCAGGTAAATCAGACACATCATCGCTGCAATAGCAAGCGAATCAGCAATTTAGGTACATATGAATGTAAACTTACATATCTCATTTTGACGGGCAGCTGTGGCGGTGTCCCAATCCGGATACATCCCCAGGCACACTGATAACCTGGCGTCCGCCTTCACATCCCTGTCACTGTAGCCCTCGTCGGCTGTGTCCCAGATTTGGGGCTTACTTTCAACCTACAAGAAAAGGGATATAAGCACATGCAGTCGAGCAGAACGTCACTTCACATGAGTGTCCATTCCCCGTAGTTTTGTAACGCCAAATTGACACTGTGTTAAGCGACCAAAGGCCAATCCAAAAGGCGGCTTGGGGATTGCCTCATGTGGTCTGGCTGCTGGCGCCATTCCGTATTTGTGGACGTGGTTCTCAGAGATGTGGACACAAATTACACTCACCCGCCGCCACCTTCAGATATGTGACGAAGGATGAAAGACGTGGTTAACTCACCAGCATAATCATTCTGGAGACGTTAATCCCCATGCGCTGGTACCACGCCACCTCTTCGGGTGGATTACTATAAACTTCCTGCCTGAAAAAAAAAAAAAAAAGGAGGTTTGCAGAACCATAACCTGCAGCACTGGCTGTGTGATGAATCTGGGAATGAGTGTACGACACGCATAAGTTTACCTTCGGCCGTTGGTATCATCATAAGGCGTGTGTTGGGGCTCCGTTGCTGTTGGTAGTGGTGCCGGCATCGGTGGTTGCATGAGTGCCGCCTGTAGCGGTGGTTGCTGGTGGGACACCTGTAGCGGTAGGTGGTGGCAGGGGGGCCGCCTGCAACGGTGTGTGTAGGGGGCCCGTCTGTAGCGGTGGTGCCAGGGGTGCCGCTTGTAGCGGTGGTGCCAGGGGTGCCGCCTGCAACTGTAGGTTGTGCCAGGGGTACCGCCTGTAGCGGTGGTGCCAGGGGGGCCGCCTGGAGCGGTGGTGCCAGGGGGGCCGCCTGTAGCGGTGGTGCCAGGGCTGCCGCCTGTAGCGGTGGTGCCAGGGGGGCTGCCTGTAGCGGTGGTGCCAGGGCTGCCGCCTGGAGCGGTGGTGGCAGCGGGGCCGCCGGTTGTGGTGCTGCCCCCCCTGGTACCTTACGTTGCCGGTGGTGCTGGTGCACCGAGTGGTGATGCTGCCGCTGCTGCTCACGAACTGTGCCTGTGGTGCTGGTGCCCCCAGGGATGATGGGGGTGATGCTGCTGCTAGGCCCACGTTGCGGGTGGTGGAAGATGGAGGAGCTCACGGTTGCTGCTGCTGCTTTCCATGAGGTCCCGCCAGAAATGGCGCCAGTGTGCTAAAATGGCCGCTGTAGCACTTCCTGCGAAATTTAAGCAGCGGAACCGCGCCAAAAACCGCAATACAATAAGCTATTGCTGATTTTATGGCGGTTTATGCTGCTATCATGGTGTCCTATGGAGGAAAGAACGCGGCGGATACGCTGAAAGAATGGACATGCTGCGTCTTTAGAAACCGCGCCGCCGTTGCTTATCCGCATTGCGGCTCAGCGGGAAAAAAAAAGCCCTGTGAGAACAGCATTTTGGCCAAACTCATTTGTGCTGCATTGCACTGCAATCGCAACGGTTTGGCCGCAATGCGGATATGCAACGGCAGGCCGCAGCAAATACGGGCTAAATCCGCCCTGTGTGAACCTAGCCTTAGTGTTTGCATTGTGGCTGCTGTATGCTGTGTATTCTGGCTCTGTGTGTCCTGTTGTTCAGTCCCTGTCATGTGGCATGTGAATGCGTCCTATTCTGGTGTGTGGCTCCTAGAATCAGCTAGGGCCCAAATCCGAAGACCGCTGGACTGCCCTTATTGGGGCAATGTCCCTGCATTAGGTAGGGCCATGCCATCCTCCTCTGTAGCACAGGGTCAGTTTGCCAGAAACCTGTGTGCGTACCCAGTCCTCCCTTTGGTTGCGATCGTGTGGGCCCCGTGCTTAGTTTGCCCACAAGATCGTAACACCAGCCTTCCGTCCTCAGGGGCAGCACTAACTGGCTTCCGCTACTCCATCCCCGTTCTCCGATGTAGAAGTCAGGTGACCGCTGCTGCCGATCAGAGGCTGCAGTGAACGCCTAGCATCATGGCACCCAGGATTTGAGCACTGATGCCAGGACTTCAGAAGGCGATTCTGCAGCCTCTGATTGCCACAGACTTCTGGTTAAGGACATGGATGGAGCAGCAGGAGCTGGATAACTGTGCCCCGGTGGACTAAAGGCAGGTGAATGAACGTTATTTTGTTTATTTTAACTCATGCCCTGCCATTAGTGATGAGCGAGCCCCAGCAAGGCCCCTCATATCTTGCAGTCCCTACACTAGCAAGACACATCTACTAAAGGGCCCTATGGGCCAACCTAGTGCAGACAGAGCAAACAAACTCAGCAGACCAAACTGACACAAAATAAAAGTACAAACGGACATGAACCACAAGGCACAGATCACACAGCAAGCTGCAACAAAACAGAGAACAGGTAACAGGACACATGTCACAGACACATCCAAACAGGCTAATTCCCTTAACTAGTAGTTTAAAGGGACAATGGGCCCATTGTCCCTTTAAACTACTAGTTTAGGGAATTAGCCTGATATGCTAATTAGGTACCCAGCTCACCAAGAAGGTTCACCTATCAACTAGTGCGATAAAGGGGCAACAAAAGGCCTTATATTTAAATGAATTGCCTTGCAAATTGCTGAGCCAAGTTAAATATTTAGAGCTGTGGTTCTCAAAGTACGTGTTGCGACCCCCTTGTGGGTCATGCAAAGAGCTGAAGGGAGTTAAAAATGTATCCATCTTTAACAAAATGTGTATAGCTCGTACTGGTCGTTTAATATTAGATATTGTAATTGTTGCTCTACAGTGCAGCACACAGATTGGAAATGATGTGTCATCGCGTTTCGCTGCTTATATATAGTTGAATTGTTTCCAGAAGACTCCAGTAGCATCCAGCTACAAATAGCGCGTGCTCTCAGACACGTGTAGACATCATTTCTAGTACTTTGATCTGCTATCACCGTGGCACTGTGGTAATAGTTCAATAGAAATCAAAAATTCTGCATGCTTGCGAGATTGTTTATCTTTGCTTTTTGGACTTTCTAGCATGTTCTAGAGCGCATGCTCTTCTGGAAACAATTCAACTATACACAGTATAAGCAGTGATGTGTGAAGACCTCTTTTTCGGTGTACGCTCTGAACTGTTGAGTGACAAGTGCAACATCAATTATTAAAGGACTAGTACAAGCTATACACAATATGTTAAAAAAAGATACACTTTTATAAAGGGAGATAAAAAAACTAGGTCCAAGGCACAAACCCCTGAATGGAGAGATGATATGATGATGATGAACCGTGAAAACGACTATTTTTATCCAGTAAGGGTGAATCGTTTTGAGGCATGAGACTTGCTATTCAGCTCCAATCCATCAATTCAACTGTCACTACTACCACGGCTCCACCATCGGCTCCCCAGAATGAACAACCCATTTGGGTGGTAGTGTGTCCTGTATGGCGCCCCCTAGTGGGGGGACAGGAAGTAGTCAAGGATTGCTGTATGGATGGGTTGGTAATTCTGACTAACCCGATTGTGTATGTTTGCCCCGGTGTACTGCATATGGACCACAGGAAGCCGCGGAGAGTGTGTCCGGAGTGAGGTGCGGAGTATGGTGAAGCCACGGGAACAGTGACAGGTGTATTCAGGGGTTGTGTGTATGCACGCATAATACACGCTAAGATAAAACATGCCACCATTTTTTTTTTGCATGCGTATTTTACGCAGCTCGTGCAAGCAGCACAATGAAAGTGTATGGGAGATTATTACTGTGTATCATGTGTGCAAAAACTGTGCAAGTAATATGCAATGAGCATATGGTCATGTGAGCCCGGCCTTACAGATGGTACACCCAAAAATAATGCTGCAAAAACAGAACCCTCAGAAATGCTTCCCATTTACTGTTCCTGGAAATACCGCAAGATAGAGTCCTCTGAAATGAATCACACAGATAGAGCTAACTAAAATAGTGACACATTAATGGTACCCCTATAAAAAGTGTTTTAAAGAATGATACAGTACCCCAGAAAGTGCCACACAGATAGTGCCCCCAGAAATAGTGCCACAATGATAGTCCTCCCAGAAATAATGCCACGCAGATAAGGTTCTCAGAAATAGTGCCATGCAGATAGTGCCCTCAGAAGTAGTGCCACACAGATAGTGCGTCCAGAAATAGTGCCACAATGATAGTCCTCCCAGAAATAATGCCACACAGATAAGGCTCTCAGAAATAGTGCCACACAGATAGTGCCCTCAGAAGTAGTGCCACACAGATAGTGCCCTCAGAAATAGTGCCACAATGATAGTCCTCCCAGAAATAATGCCACACAGATAGGACTCTCAGAAATAGTGCCACCCAGATAGTGCCCCCAGAAATAGTGCCACATAGATAGTGCCCCCAGAAATAATGCCACACAGATAGGACTCTCAGAAATAGTGCCACACAGATAGTGCCCTACAGATAGTGCCCGCAATAATAGTGCCACACAGATAATGCACCCAGAAATAGTGCCACGCAGAGAATGCCTCCTCTAACAAGGGTGTACACTATACTAGGTGGTACAAAGGTAGCAGTCGCATACTCTGCCACATATGGAGACACCTATTATAAGTGGTAAATTGTAGATGGCGGACCCCGTTACAGATGTTGCATTGGCCTTGGGCCCCAAGTTATTCCACATATATCATCATTCTGTACACATTTGTAATTACACCTCAGTTTACGACCCATATAGATTGATGATTCTGTGATGTCTGCTTTATGCATCAATACATTTTATATTCTACACGTTTTCCATCCAAAATGGTATAAACTGTCGATTGTGCTCTGCAGCGGCGCCAAGGAAACACTTCTGATTGATTGACTGTCTGACTGACCGATCTGTCAATGTCAAAATCCATTCTGTTTTATCCATTAAAATGACAAAACCAAAAAATAACAAACTTTGTAAACGAGGAGCATAAGAGGAAAGTTTGAAGTGTAATAATAAAAGTAGCGTCAGGTAAAAGCAGCGACTGCCCCGGCGCCAAGCTATTTTCTCAGAAAGTATTAAGAGAACATTTGTAAAAATGATTATTTTGTATTTTGAAAAGGTAGCGGAATGTGAAATGTGGGCACACTGCGACTCCGAGCAGTATACATAATCTGGCCATAATGAGACTGTGCCACAAAATAACAACTAGGACAAGGGCATCCAGTACAATCATGCCCATTTAAGAAGACGAGCTCCACTTTTAAAAACATATAATTTTGCAAATATTTTCTTAGCTTTTATTGTACTGCTCATAAGTTATTTTAAATCCTCTACTCCAATCACATGCAAAGCTGCAATTACCATCAGCACTAAGCTGACAAATCCATCACTAACAACTCCTATTATATTCCTCAGTGTGCCTACTGTATTATGCATATAGGCATTGCAATTTCCACAATACAACACACCTGAGTGTGTGGACCCTGAACCAGCAAAACACTGAAAAAACAGCCCTGCCTTGTTTAGTCTTGTACTCTATTTACAGCCTAAGAAGCATTTAGAAATCACGACTGTACTGGAAAACAACCCCTAACAGCTTAGCAGAGCTTTAGGCCGGTCTCACACCAACAATTTGAATCCACAACCGCCATCCGCGTGTATGATACGCAGTAATACGCGGGCATTCAAATGCATTGACTTTCGAAGTTTCACTCACACTTGCGAGTAGGACTTGCAAATTTCGCGAGCGGAATAAAAATCGCAGCATGCTCTATTTACCACAGATTCAACACATATGAGCCCGTTGATCTCTGTAGATGTGTTTGAAATGCAATGCATATGCAATTAACATTACGTATGGACGCGGATTCGTACATACGTTTCCAAGAATCCAGATAAAAATGGTATAAAGAAAGCAGAAATTTGTGGGCAGACAATGCAGGATTGAGTTTGGGGAGCAACACACCATGCAGACTGCTGTCTGTCCACTTGTCCTTCTGGGCTCTTCCTCCACAAGAAAGGGTATTTTTTTGTGAAGATGGTTTATACTACTTTCAAAAGTAGTATAAACCAGCCAAACTTAGAGAGCAGTATCCTATTCTGAAGGCATGCTCCTTAGAGCAAAACTAACAGCTCTCACCACGAAAGCACAAGAAAATGTGGCCGGGGCAGTAAAAGGGTGTTTGCAGGGGGTTGGGCTACTTTCTGATGTCCTACCTTGCTTGCGTTTGTTCTTCAATGAGGACGATATGCAGCCCATGCGCTGTACATCCGCATGGAAAATCGCCTGAGTGGTCATACGCAGGTCTTCCACTACAGATATACGCTCCCGGAATCCGACCCGGTCGTGTGAGGCCAGCCTTAATGAGGTTGTCATACTCTATGCAGCCACCATTAGGGGGATCTTTCTCCATATCTATTTGTTATTGGGTTCCATGGGAATTGCATATATTTGTGTGGAATAAGCCCACCCTAGTGGCAGCTATAGCCAGACAGAATTTTATAATTTAATTGTATGTTAAAAAATTAATTAGAACAAATCAATAACATGATGAACAATGGTCTCTTTAATGAGCATATAGAAGTGAATGCGAATTCATAGTCAGAAAAGTGTCCATTGACTATAGTCCTCAGGACTCATCATACTGCAGGAGCGATCAAAGCATCGCAAGTAAAAATAAGTTTAAAAAAGTTTTACTAATGCTTAAAAAAAAAAGGTAATAAAAGTTTGGAAAAACCCTTTTGCCATATTTATAATAAAAGAATCAAAATAATAATAATAAACCATATATATGGTATTGCTGCATCCGTAAAAGTCATTTCTATCAAAATAATGCGTTATTTACTCTGCAGAGTGAACGTCGTCAGAAAAAAATAAAACACCCAGAATTGCACTTTTTTTAGTCACCCCGTCTCCAAGAAAAAATGCAATAAAAAGCGATCAAAAAGTTGTATGTATTGCAGAATGGTACCAACGGAAACTACTGGATGTCTCACAAAAAATGAGCCCTCGCACAACTATATTCACGTAAAAAGAAAAAAGTTATGGTTGTTAGAGTATGGTAGCAGAAAATAATTTTTAAAAATTAAATATTTTTTGGAAAAAGAAGTAGTACAGCAAATCATACTGACCCATAGAATAAAGTTATCAGGTCATCTTTGTTGCAGTGTGGACGCTGTAGAAACAAGACACACACAAGATGGTGGAATTTCATTTTTTTCCATTTTACTCCACTTAGAATTTTTAAAAACTTTTCCGTATATTAGATGGCACATTAAATAGCACCATTGAAAAATACAACTTGTCCTGCAAAAATCAAGCCCTCATACAGCTGCATCAATGGATAAATAAAGTTCTGATTTTTTTAAAAGGGTAGAGGAAAAAACGAAAATGGGAAAAAAAATGGTCTGCTCTTTAAGGGGTTAAGAAAGGGCTGAGCTCATCCTATAATAGTTCGTGACTGGTAGTCTTGTCACAGTGTCCGAAGCCCATCAATGTAACAGTCACTCCTTGATAAGATGCTTTTGGAGTGTAGGCGGTAGGCCATGCCCATGGTTTAGAAAGAAATGCCAAATGTGTTAGTTACTGGCCAGACAGGCCTAGGTCTTTTGTTTTATGAACCATGGTATGTAAAATATTTTCTGTGAAGCATAATAAAGCTGGGAGGAGCCAGATTGGAAAATAACCCACATAATGGAAGGGAATTGGTGAGTGTGCCAACTTTCTCCAAGTTGTTACAAGCAGTACAACAGAACTATTATCTGTCCCTAATCGCCATCTCTAAGGACAATGAGATTACTCTACTGACCACACCTTCCAATGATAATGAGATGGCACTGTTGACTTTGTCTCAATCAACACAGCAAACCTGAACAGGGAGCTACTTGAATACAGAAACTGTACGTTTTTTGCTTACCCTAGTGATCAGTATGAAAACTGCAATATTATAGAATGCTTATTATATGGAGTCACATAAAAATGATGATACATTCCCTTTAAAGATGCTAGTGCAGAAAGTTTAAAAAGTTGATTCTCAAGTGACAACCCATCTGGAATCTAATGTCTTCATTGATAAGCCCCTGTGCTGGGGGTGTAACTTGAAGTTCCCCGGCCCTAAGGGCTCCTTCACATGAGTATATGTGTTTTTACTGTCGCCTGCATGCGTCATAAAATCACAAGAAGAAAAGAAGCAATCAAATCCTGAGCTTACTTAGCGTTTTCTCGTTCATTCACACAACCTGGTGCGACATATAAGCGGAAAAATACGCCGCAGTCCGGAAATCCCTTGCTCGGTATAAGTCCTCAGAATGACTTCTAATGCCTAGAGGCATCTGTAGGCTTTTCCCTGCGTTGGATGCAGCTAAACTCCCTCCCCCTCCCTTTTTTGCAGTTCTCATAGGAGTCTATGGGAGCCACCAGCATTTATCGGTCAAAATATAGGGCAAGATCTATCTTTTCCAGCAGTGTATAATTTTGGTCGATGATCTCGGTCACGTATGTGCTATTTTTTCCGGTGCGATGCTTTTATGCGGCTGTAAATCGCTCATCTGAACGAATACATTGGAAGCTAATCTTTCAGATGGTCGCGATTTTCAGCCAGCATAAAAACGTGGCTAAATTCCCTGATTCTCTCTATTTCGTGTAATAATAATAAAATCATCAAAGCTTCTCAAAGACATCTATGAAAAGACCATAAATCGTCCAAAATAACTGCAAACCATAGAGAAACACGTCTCATTTAATCATCCTCTTGTTTTCCTCGCAAGCATATGGTGACCCCGGTGACCCTGCATGTTTCATGATCTTTTTTATACAGGAAGTGGAACTTTCTTTCTCTGTGAATCCGTAAATAGCCATTGCGCTACCATAGCAACCCTGATCATCCACTTCACACTTCCTGGTTAATTTTCAGAAAATTTCATAGCAAACGTGGGCTTCTTCCCAAGGCCTCCATTTCATTATATTGAAAGTAGCACTTAATTAAACAAACTCGAAAACATGTCACCACAGCGTAATTTGCTGTGTAAAAATAGACTGTAAAACAATGCAAATTTATATCATTTTGACGATTCTGGAATATAATGGGCAGACCACCCAACTGCCCCAGGTCTGGAGGAACAGTCCCAGTTTTTAAATGGCGTCCTGCTATCCCAGGCGGTCTGCCGCTTGTCCCACCCGACTCCACCCACCCCCACATTTTCCAGCACATCTTCCTGTGATTCTTTCATCATGCCAGGCGCTGTTGGCGCACAGCACTGGTGCTTGAAGCCATGCTGGTCTCCCAGCTCTGCCGCCTGGCCCCTTCTAATTGACGTAGACAGCGCGTTGACATGTTATCGCATCACCTTCGTCATTCTGCAGGATGTTGGCCGTAAAAGGACAAGTGGTCGACGGAAGGCACCATGGGACCACGGGCAAGGTGAGTAAGTTTATTCTAATATGGTGGACATTATGGTTATTTATTACTACAGGGACAGTGGCAATATACTCCTATATGGGGACATAATAGTTATATATTCTTACAAGGGGACAGTATAGCTATGTATTACTGCAGGGGACAGTTTGTATATTATTAAAAGGGGCAGTATGGCTATATATTACTTCTAAGAGACATTAATGTTATATACAGGTGGACAGTTCGGCTATATATTGCTACAGTGGCGCTGTACAGATATGTACTACTAAATGGGACAGTATAGCTGTATAGTGCTACAGACATTATAGCTGTATATTGCTATAAGTGAACATTATGGTTATCCATTATTACAGGGAGACAGTATGGCTCCTTATTTACCACAGGGGGCAATTTGGCTGTTTAATACTGCAGGGGGATGTAGTGGTCCAGAGTTGGGGTGTCTTTGGGATAGTTGTATGTTCGTTATGTGTAAGCTGTCTTTTATGTGCCTGTGTGTATCCGGGTTAGTTTGTGGTCTGTGTAGTGCTAACAAGCTTTGTTGTGGCAGTCCTGTATCACTTAACTTGTTCGTTATGTGTTGTGTTGCAGAAATGCAGCAGAAGTGGGCGGAGTCAGAGGGAGAGAGAAGGAGAGTGTGCTAGCATGTAGTCAGTGCAGGAAGATGTGCCAGCGGGAGGCTGAAGCTTGCTTTTGCTTCTGCCTACGCAGAGCCATGGGCCTATCTCATTTGCCGTGAGAGGTTCTTCCTTCTGGGAACTGAAGCACAGAGTAGCAACCCCTGCTATGACGAGTCATGAGGAGTAGATAGATGCAAGAAAGCATGCAAGAGTTGTGTGTTGCCCCACCACATGAGGAGAGGACCCCCGGGGATCGTACCTCAGATAACTGGGACTGAGGAAGGAAAAGTACCCTCTAAGAGAGCGTGTGTGTGAGTAACCGAATGGAAGTGGAAGAAGACCCTATTAAATTCCATTAAATATTAGGCTACAAAAACATGAAGAACCATGTTTTACGGACTATCCTGTTTGAATACCCGTAGCTAGAGAGCAATTGATTGATAACCTCAGGTTCACATGCAGAGATGCCAATTAGTGCTCAATAGTGCATCTACGGGCAAGTTAACTCAATAGTAACTCTGCATCACTTTGACTCCCCATGGAGAGTATTCCTCAGAGAGTCAGTTTTCCATCTAAATACGGGTGTGTATAATTACTCTAGTATATGTTTAGATGGTTCAATGGATGTTATGCGATGTGATGTTACATGGTTCAGTGCGTTTCTCTACCAATCTGGTAGTTCCTCAGGAACCATTTCTTATTCCTAATATCACCAGAGTCATAAACCAGTACACGGATTGTCAATGGTCACAAAATTTATAACCACTAATAGCCCTGTATGAGGGATTGCAGACATACTATATATTTTATATGGTTAACTTAGGCGTTGCTGCTTCTACCATCTACTACATTCAATTATCCAAGATGGTGGTTAGGGATCGCCTATACGAATAGTCCCATGTAGATCTATATGCTCAGATCAGCTATGTTTCAATCCCCATGAGCTACCTAGCCTAGATCACCAGTAGGCATGCCTTTAGCCTACCATCTGGGCTATGGGCCATTTTATTCATCTTTGATTTATCATTTATTGTTTTTTTTTTCTCTGAGCAATTGTTAGGCAGGCGGGTTACCAACTTAGGGAAACATCCAGAGAAAATATCTAGAGTATCAGTGTCTGCTGGGGAAGCTTTTTATTACATTGAAAACCCATGTCAGTATATGTTATATATTACTAGAGAGGGACATGCTACGTCATGGGTATTTCACATAATGTAATCACCCAGGTAGGAAATGTTTTGAGTTCCACCACTAAAAGTACCTTCTTCTGATAGATTTGGCATGGTCAGGGGTGAGAACTGAGTATTGCCAGAGGTGGGAACTAGTTGGAGGAAGGGGTTAGAAAAATTGTAGAGGCGCTTCAAGCGTGCTGCCTTGCCTATCCCTCTTTTCTTCCCTGTAAAGTTGGGAGGTATGAGAATTGGCATAATTTGAACTTGTTGCTCAGTGTCTGAATGTAGTCAGACTACTGAGCATTTTCTTAAAGGGGATTCCAGAGCATACCGAAACATTAGATTTTTCATTAGCGTGAAAGTCGTAGGTCACTGATTTAAAGGGCTATTCCAGTCAAAACTGATTTAATAGGTTACTGTATGCTTACTACACGACCAGAGAAATGTAGCATTTACAGCACTAGGTTGGAGCGTCAGGTGTAGCAGCCTCAGGTCTGAAGAGTAATCATGGATGAGCCAGGAGTCAGCAACGGGAGGTCTCGGTTTGCAGTACAAATGGATAAGGCGGGTAACGTAGTCAGATGGAAAGCCAGAAATCAGTATCAGGAGGTCTGGTCACAATAGCCGAGTAGCAGGCAGAAATGGAGCTCAATCAATGCTAGGGAGCAGAATAATTACGTAAGGAGTGGGTGGAAGGGCAAGGCTTTATAGGTAGGCCTAATTAGCAGCAGGGCAAGCCTAGGACAGAGAGGCAGGAACTAGACCAGGAGCAAGGAACCAGAAACAAGAATTAAGCAAGGAAGCTTATCCAGTGAGCTGGAGTAAAGAAGGTCCCAGGTTCGATCCACAACAAGGGGTTTATATACATATACAAAGTGCATAAAGTCTCAAGCTTTAACATTCAGGACAAATCAGCATGTCTGCATGGACCAGATGCAGTGGTATATGCCCAATGGAGAAAAAGCATGCAGTTACTATGAGGCCACATGAGTGCATGAACGTGTTCACTCTGATTTTTAGTGCTGTAGACTGACAGGGCCTGAGATACACACTGATTAGCTGAAAGACTTGGTATAAAAGAGAGGTCCTGTTTGTGGGCTCTGGAGTGACTAAGATATAGCTATTAATGAATGAATAGGTAAGGGCTATGTGTGATTAGCTAAGCGCTCAGCCAATAGCTAGGCAGTAGCTGCTTTTTAAATCCCCGGCACTGCTGAAAGAGCTCAATAGCAGTGCCGGGGAGCCAGCAGGAGGAAGCGGCTGAGCGCAGGAGAGGTGAGTAATAATTTTTTAAATTTTTTTACACACTTATTTATGATTATCAGGGAAAGGCTTATATTTCAAGCACTTCCCCGATAATCATTCTGCGGGGCTTGGCTGAAACCATTGCTTTCAATGGGATCGGCAGCAGTGCCGATCCCATTGAAAGCAATGGAATAGAATGCCGGGGACTACAGCTGTGACAGCTGTGGCAGAAGATTCCTTCATCCCCGCGGTCCCCTGCCATATAGCAGCAAAGCAGACCAACAAACTACGCCTTGGCATGGGAATATTGCAGTTCTGTGCCAGTTTAGTCACTACAATTTACTGAATCATTTGCAGACTCTACGCAGCTAGCAGTGGGGTTTGGGGAATTAAATTATGCTTGACCAAACAAGTACAATGCCCAAATATACAAGCTGCACTGCGTGGCCTTCTATTCTCAGATATCGAGCCGCCAAGGTTTTGCAGCTTATTTAGGTGGTGGTGTTTTTTTGTTATTATAAAACATAGAAAACAAACAAAGAAACAGGAAAACAGAAAATACACACAGTGCATGTCAGAGGACTTCAGACATCATTCAAATCTATGGTCCGGCCACTACAAATTATTTGCAGACCTTACGCAACTAGCAGTGGGGTTTGAGGGAAATTCAATTACGCTGCAGGAAAAAAAACGATGGTCACAAAGATACAAACTATATTCTGTGGTTTTTTGTTCTCACATATTGTGCCTTCCATGGATTATGGCATATTTATAATATAAAACAAAACAAAAAAACAGCAAAATAGCAAATACACACAGTGTGTCAGCGGCCTCAGACATCGTCCAAAGTTGACAGTACGGCCACTACAAATTATTTGCAGACCATACTCAGCTACCACGTTTCTCCAAAAATAAGACCCTATCTTATATAAATTTTTGCCCCAAAATAGACACAGGGTCTTATTTTTGGTGCCTTATACTCACCTGCGGGAGCACCGCTTGGGTCCCTCCCACCGGGCCGCGGCGCTCCGGCAGGCTTCCGTGCAGTCCTCAATGCTGACAGAGCATTTCTTGCTGGTGACGGGGCTTTAATACCCCGCCTCCAGCAAGCGATTGCTCTGATGCGTTTAGGAGCAGCACCTCAGCCAATCAAAGCCGGCAGTCGATGAACCAATCAAAGCCATTCAATGATGTTATTAGCTAATAAGTTACATAAAACTACACTAAAAAGTAAATCAAAGGAAAAAACCTAAATAAAGCAAAATGAATTAATCAAAAGGAAACATTAAGAAAGTAAGGTTCAATGGACGTGTTGGTGGTGAGGATGGTTGAGCACAGCTCCACGTTCTTCAGAAGCGAGGCAAGACCATTTCCATTCCTTATAAGTGGTTCTGCCCATGCATTACATCCCCAGTATGCAAGAAAGGTTAGAGAGTGGATGACACAGCATGCCTCAAGAACTACCAGCTCCTCTTCCTCCCAGTTGCAGACACACAGCAGTTAATCTCCCACTACTTCACCTCAAGCCAAAACGCAAGCATTGCACAACTGCTTGCAATGGAAATTATGTATTTCAGGCTAGTGGACACATACACCTCCTGCAACATAATGTTCTGTGCTAAGTACCAGGTGCCCAGCCGCAATTTCTTTGGCTAAAAATCTCTTCCTGCCCTGCACCACAATGTAAGTGATAACGTGTCTTTAATGTTGAAGAATGCTGTCAGTGGCAGGGTGGCCCATTTCATGATACCCTAAGGCCTCATGTCCACGGGCAAAAGAAGAATTAAAATCCGCAGCGGATTTTAACTCTTCACCCGCATGCGGATCCGCACCCCATAGGGATGCATTGACCACCCGCGGGTAGATAAATACCCGCGGATGGTCAATAAAAGGGATTTTAAAAAAAATGGAGCATGAAAAAATCTGGACCATGCTCCATTTTCGTGCGGGTCTCCCGCGGGGACGGCTCCCGCGGGCTTCTATTGAAGCCTATGGAAGCCGTCCGGATCCGTGGGAGACCTAAAATAGGAATTTAAAAGAATTTACTCATCCGGAGCGGACCAGGAAGGTCTTCTCTTCCTCACGGCCGGATCTTTCTTGCTTCGGCTCGGCGAATGTGCCCGGCGCATGCGCGTGGCACGTCGGCGATGTGCCGGCGACGTGCCGCCGGCGTGACGAGTTCATCCGCCGGCCGAAAAAGAAGATCCGGCCGTGAGGAAGAGAAGACCCTCTCGGCCCGCTCCGGATGAGTAAATTCTTTTAAATTCCTATTTTAAGCGCTCATGTTCGCGGGGCAGGAGGGACCCGCTGCAGATTCTCCATGTAGAATCTGTAGCGGATCTGATTTTCCCTGTGGACATGAGGCCTAAGAGTTGTGGGACATTCATCCTTATCTGTCCCCATATCATCCCACTCCTCCCCTTTCTCTTAAACCAAAAATTTTCTAAAGCACAAGAACAGCTGTAGCTCTACATCTCAACTGTACAAACTGTGTGAAGAACTAAGTGGGATGGAGGAGGAAACCACAAGTAAGGGTGGTTTCACATCTGTGTTGGAACATCTGTCGCAGATCCAGTTGCAAATACCAGAAGAAAAAGCACTGCATTCCTCTTACTCCTCCAAAGAAAAAGCAATAGAGTTATCAAAAATGACTCCAAGGAAGACAACAGGTGTGATGCTTATTTTAAAGTTTGCAAAGGACACCAGCCGAACAGAACAACCAAGCATGGACCTTCTCCAAGGAAAAGTTGTAAATGCGCACTTGTCAGTTACTGGCAATGGTGCATTGGCGGAGATGTAGTTTTGTACTCCCCGGCGGGCATTTTAAATAACAATGTGGAAATCTGAAGATGTGTAGAAAGCAGTGATGGAGCAAGCTAAGAAAAAAGGTATTGCAATTCAATTTGATTATTTAGATAGATGTTTGAAATAATGGCAATAAGTGGAAATCTTAGGGGAATTTTGGAAATTTTGACCAGTCTTCATGAAACCCTTTTAACAAGCAAAAATCCTTGGAAGTCCTCAGGTCCTTTGCAAGGACTCAGATTGCCATGACACCCACACAGCACCTTGTTGATTTTTTGTGGTGGGTTATTCAAGAGTCAGAGGGAGACCCTTGTTTCTGTTGGGCAATTTCATTGTCATTGTCAGGACTAGCCAGGGCATCTAAATGATTAATGGTTGGGATCAGAGTTATCTCCAATGTCAGCCACTATGACAGAGTGTCAGCTGGAAACCACGGACAACACCTGCTGCTTATGCTCCTGAGCCTGTTCCAAACAAATCCCACACACCTCCAACATACATGTATGTTAGCTACTGCTAGGGAGTTAAAAAGTCCAATAAAATAAAATTAACTAGCCTATTTCTCCAACGGGTGCAGCGGTCACACACTGGGTGAACAGCACAATAAAGCAGATGACCATTAGGGTGTTTTATTGGAGAGCTACAAAAATACTAAACTTTAGTAAGGCAAAGTTCGATCAGCTCAGAGATGGCCTTAGCCTTATTGACTGGGACAATGTCCTCAAAAATAAGAGTACAGACAATAAATGGGAAATGTTTAAAAACATCTTAAATACTTACTGTGAGCGGTTCATACCTTACAGGAATAAAGGAATTAGTAATGGGAGAAAACCAATGTGGCTCAATAAAGAAGTAATGGTGGCAATAAACCACAAAAAGAAAGCATTTAAACTACTAAAACAAGAAGGCAGCGAAGAAGCATTAAAGACTATAAGGAAAAAAATAAATTGTGTAAAAAGCAGATAAAAGCAGCAAAGGTGGAGACAGAGAAACTTATTGCCAATGAGAGTAAAACTAACCCTAAACTGTTCTTCAATAATAATATAAATAGTAAAAAAGATTAACCCCTTAGTGACCAGCCCATTGCCTTTTTACGTTCAGGCCTGCTGGGCTTAATTCTCAGAGGATGTAAAAACATGCTTCCTCTGGGAATGACAGCCTTGCAGGCTCTGGACGTGACATCTCCATGATGCCGCTTACAGGAGGTAGCTAATAGCATGGAGCTGTCATCCCGGGCTGCGGAACCCCGCTCCCAGTCAAAGTCAATGAAATATTTTAAAAAGTTAAAGTTTCAGCTCCTCTTAAGGATCGGATCCATAAGGGGAGCAGAGGATACTCAACCCCCATCCACCGTGATGCCCGGCGTCTTCCTTGTCCTCCCCGGTGGCGTCTGCACATGCGCGCTAGACACATTACATCACGCGCATGTGCAGAGGGCCGGGAAATGTAAAAACTCCCTGTTCCCAGCTACCGGGAGCCGCTGTATGCGGTTCCTGGTCACATGATCGCTGCTATCCAATAAAAAACAGTGATCATGTAAAAGTCGAGTGTTTGGAGATGTCACGGGGGGCCGCGATGAGCGGTCCTCGGTCACGTAATGGCGATCACATAAAAGTTAAAAGACAGTTAACGTTTGATGCGCCGTTCAGTTTGGACCCTCTTGTGCATCCAGACAGAAGATTAGGGCAACCATGGGTATATTTCTGAACACAGGACAAACAAGTATCTATTTTGGGGGTTAAAGTCTGCATTCCTATGTGTGCTGTACAAAAAAAAAAATTTTTAAATGACACAATTGCCAAAAAAAAACAAAATACAAATTTTTTTCCTTCTGCTTTGCTTAGATTCATTCAAAAACAGTAGGATCAAAAATACACAGTACACCCCTAGATGAATTTGTTAAGGGGTCTAGTTTTCAAAATGGGGTCATTTGTGGGGGTTCTTTATCGTTTTGGCTGCACAAGGGCTCTACAAGTGGGTTATAGGGTCTAAAACACCTTCAAGCAAAATGTCTGTTCTGAAAACCACTGGCTGCTCCTTTCGGGTAGGGCCCTGTTGTGCATATGGACAGAAGATTAGGGCCACAATGGGTATGTTTCTGAACACAGGACGGAGGTATCCATTTTGGGGTGCAAATCTTCACTCATGTATCTGCTGTACAAAAAAAAATGTTTTTAAAATGACATAATTGCTTAAAAAATAAAAATCGTAATTTTTTACTTCTGCTTTGCTTAGATTCATTTAAAAACTGTGCAGTCAAAATACACAGTACACCCCTAGATGAATTTGTTAAAGGGTCTAGTTTTGAAAATGGGGTCATTTGTGGGGGGTCCCTGTTGGTTTAGCCGTTTAAGGGCTCTACAAGTGCGCAACGGGGCCTAAAACGCTTTCAAGCAAAATGTCTGACCTGAAAGCCACCGGCTGCTCCTTTTGGTTTGGGCCCCGTTGTGCATACGGACAGAAGATTAGGGCCACAATGGGTATATTTATGAACACAGGACAAACGGGGGTATCCATTTTGGGGTGCAAATCTTCATTTTCATGTGCATTATAGAAAAAAATCCTGTGTTTAAAATTACATATTTGCAAAAATAGTGAATACATTAAGGGGTGTAGTATTTAAAATGGGGTCATTTGTGGGGGTATCTATCATTCTGACAGCTAGGAGCCTTTGCAATCTTGTCTTGGTTCAGGAAAACAAAGTGTTCCTCAAAATATTAATAATTAATGTTAAATTTGTATGTCTCCTAAATGGTTAAAAAAACACGAACATTTTTCCAATGTGCACCCAGAATAAAGTAAACAGATGGAAATATATATCTTATCAAAAAATTTCTATATTATGTTTGCACATATTTAAGATATTGCAGTTGGAAATGTGAAAAAAATGACGATTTTTTTCAAAATTTTCCCAATTTGGCCGTTTTTAATAAATAAACAGAAATTCTATTGGTCTATTTTTTTTCTGCCTAAATGAAGTACAATATTTGGCAGAAAAACAATGTCACAATCACTTGGATATGCAGAACCTTTACAGTGTTATTCCATGTTGAAATGACACATGTCAGATTTCCAAAATTTGGCCTGGTCATTAAGGCGCAAACAGGCTTGGTCACTAAGCAGTTAATATTGAAATTGTTGGACCTTTAATAGGTAATGTAGGAAACATTGTAGAGGTTGAAGAGAAGAAAGCAAATGTATTAGTTTTTTTTTTCTCCAATGTATTTACAGAGGAAACGTAAATGTCAGATGAGATGCAGAGTAATAAAGTAAACTCTCCACTAAATGTCACTAGTTTAACCCAGAAAGTAGTGCAGGGTCGCCTTAAAAAGATTAAAATCACTGGGTCCTCATGGTATACACCCCTGGGTTCTAAGGGAATTAAGTAATGTGGTAGACAGACCATTGGTAATTATATTAAGGACTATGTAGTGACAGGGTCTGTCCCCTCGATTGAAACGTAGTCAATGTGGTGCCAATATTCAAAAAGGGGTCGAAAAGTGAACGCAGAAAAAACAGTCCGGTTAATTCTTCTTCTTTTTTTTAACAAATCTTTATTTGTAACTGGGGAAAGGGAAAGTGGTAGAAAATGGTTACATTATTTCCTCTGTAACAATTATGGCATGAAAAAGTGTCAATTAATAAAACAGTAAGAAATAAGAGCTTTTGCCAGCTTAAGTACATTTACTATAGAACTTACAATTATAACATAATAGTTAGTATCTTCTTCCAGCTGAGAAAATTATCAAACTTACAATCCGTTCGGAAGAATGGAAATTATAAAACAGCGTATCTTTATCAAAAATTATCAACAATAGTTTATCAACAACTATGTACATAGTGTGGTTGCTACTGTTGTGTCCAGAGTTACTGTAACCCGGGTGGGAGGCTAAACCTTGCACCCAGATTTTAAAAGGCAAAAGTTCTCTGGTCCAAGTCAGTGAGAGACCCCAGCGAGCCGAGTATCCCCCCTGAGTAGGTGTTATGCTTATTATTAAATTCCAGGTCCATCGCCCTTGAATCTCAGGTAGGCCGGTTAATTCTTACATGTGTTGTGAGAAAAATGTTTGAAGGTTTTTTCTAAAAGATCCTATCCTGAAGTATTTCAAGAAAAATAGCTGTATAACTCCGTACCAGCATGGAGAGATTGCTCCTGTCAAACCAATCTGACCAGCTTCTACGAGGAGGTAAGTTCTAGATTGGACTGGGGAGAGTCATTGGATTTTGTGTATCTGGACTTTTTCAAAGAGTTTGATACTGTGCCGCATAAAAGATTAGTATAAAAAATGAGAATGCTTGGTCTGGCTGAGAATGTGTATAAGTGGGTGAGTAACTGGCTCAGTGATAGAAAGCAGAGGGTGGTTATTAATGGTACATTCTCTAATCGGGTCACTGTTACTAGTAGGGTACCACAGGGATCAGTAATGGGCTCTATTCTTTTAAATATATTTATTATTCACCTGGTAGAAGGATTGTATAGTAAAATATCAATATTTGCAGATGAGACAAAACTATGTAAACTAATTAACACAAGAAGACAGAATGCAGTTGAAAATAGATCTACATAAAGGCCCTTTTATATGCAATGATTATCGCTTAAACAACTGCATGACTGAACGAACTGCCGACATTTTTTAATAGATTACTTGCACCTAATAATCTGTATTCTTCCTCATTAGCTAAAGTAAACTCAGTAGCAGCTGGGTGTGTTTGTGCAAGAGATTATCTGGAGAGCAGATTTCATTGTCTTTCTCCCTTTCATGCACAATGAGTACATTATTATCTCCAGGCATGAGGAAACATTACACTCATTGTGTATGAAGAGCAAACAAAACCATATTTAAGTCCCTGAAAAGCCTGAATCAACTTTATTCAAATGGAACGAATTCTGAGCGGCTTAACAATGGATTTTATGGTGGGTAAAAACCAGCGCTGAACGACCAGCTAACGAGTAGTGCACGACTGCCCACGTTTACAAGTAATGATTATTGTTCATTTTCAGCCATTTGTAAGGGCCTTTAATTGGAGACTTGGGCAGAAAAGTGGCAAATGAGGTTTATCACTGATAAATGTAAGGTTATGCACATGGGCAGAGGAAATACATGTCTCCTTTACATGCTAAATGGGAAACCATTGGGTAACAATGACATGGAAAAGGACTTGGGGATTTTAGTTAACTGTAAACTTACCTGCAACAACAAGAGGTCTAGGGGCACATGATGAGAACATTGTTCTTCCTCTTTACAAATCACTAGTCAGACCACACATGGAATATTGTGTACAGTTTTGGGCAGCAGTATGCAAGAAGGATATTATCAGAGTTTGAGCAAGTTCAAAGGCGGGTAACTAAAGTAATAATTGGAATGATAATTGTCTATTCAGTCGCATTCGACCTTCGGTCACTTTATAGATCAACGATCTCGGTTCTTGGTGGCCTTTATTGTATCAAGCTATCTTGTTCTTTGTCATCCTGATCTTCTATTTCCACTGACTTTGCCAAGTATCAATACAAAAAAGGGAACCGCTGTTTGATAATTTTGCTTTGATGCGATCTAACACTACCTTGCTCGTTGTCATGGTAGTCCAAGGTATCCGTAACATTCTCCTCCAGCACCAGAGTTTAAACTCGTCAATTTTCCTTTTGTCTGTTTTCCTGAGCGTCCAACTTTCACAACCATACATCGTTCTGGGAAAGACAAATGCATTGACTAGTCTGGTTGTTAACGATTCTGCCACCGATTTTGACTCCAACTTCTAATTCGTCCAAATTGCATCGCCTCATGATTGTTTCTGGGTCTTCATCAAGATTTAGTGCAGGTTCGCAATTTAATCTCTGGTGCTACATCCTTTGTGGAAACCTGCTTGAACTTCTACAAGTTCACATTCAACAATTGTTGCAGTTAATTTTTGTATGATCTTTAGAAGAGCTTTGCTTGCGTGAGGTATGAGGGTGATGGTGCAGTAATTGGAACATTCTTGAGCAACACTTTTTTTTGGAAGTGTTACAAAGACAGACCTTGTCCAGTCTTTGGGCCACGATTTGGAGCTCCAGATCTTGATTGACACTGGTTTGAGCAGTTCGGCTGGTATGTGATCAGTGCCCAGAGCTTTCCTGTTTGGTATTTTTTCAGGGCCCATGTGACTTTTTCCTCCAGAATGCCCGGTTCTTGTTCTACTTGATGTACCTTATCCAATGGATTGTCTGTCTGATTGCCTGCCTGCAGCTGTGCTGTATATATTCTCACCACCTACACTTGATTTGATCTTCTTCTTGTAATAATTTGCCATCCCAGTCTTTGATAGTTGCTGCCTTGCGTGATGTGAACTTTGCCTGGGTCTCCTTCCCATGGGCGAAAAGAGCTTAGGTGTGTCCTTGCTGGTTCGCTTCTTTTAGTTTTTTCCTCCCTGTCACACCGTTATGTGAAGTTGTACTAAATATCCTGCTGGCGTGGATTGTTTTCTTGTTTATTTAAGTAAAGTGGCACTGCCGACCGTTTCCGGCTTTGCCAATTTAAACTACCCTGTGAGTGTGGACCGCTTCTTTCATAGCCCAGATTCACTGCAGGGGAAGGAACGGTGACAACCTAAAGCCCAGGTAAATTGCACGGCGGGTTCCCTGTGTGTAGGCCGTCCCTCAGCTGCTTGGACGGGTCATGAGCTACCCTCAAGCTGGGAGATGGTAGAGCCCCGTGACGAGGCCCAGACTCTAACCCGCTGTCTCCTAGGCAGAGAACCCGCTCCTTGGATACTGCAAATGGCGTCCGTGGCTTCAGCTGCTCAGTGCTTGTTGGCGATGATTTGTTCAGCCATAGTCTATGTGATCGATTTGATTTGCTCTCATTATTCGGCAGTGTCTTTTCCGATGGTGCTGAGTGCTTAAATTTGCTATTTACTTTGACTGCGTATCGTGAATGAATGTCGTCTACATTGAAATAGCGTATTGCTGGCGACCTTTAGATGTTGCTGAAATAAATGGAATGGGCAGGCTACAATACGCAGAGAGGTTATCAAAATTGGAGTTATACACTTGAGAGAAAAGATGGCTGAGGGGCGACCTAATAATTAAGTATAAATATATCAGGGGAGAATACAAAGATCTCTCCCATCATCCATTTATACCCTGGACTGTGACAGTAACAAGGTGATATCCTCTGTTTAAAGGAAAGAAGATTTCTACATCGACATAGAAGGGGGGGTGGGGGTCTATATTGTAAAAGCAGTGAGACTGTGGAACTCTATGCCTGAGGTTTTATTTCACGAACGGCTGATATACGCTATCATATGGGGTGTAGAGGCACGTGAACGGGCACACAAATCTAACATTTGTGTGCCCGTTCACACGTCATAGGCCCTGGCTAGAGGTGAGCGAGCACCAAAATGCTCGGGTGCTCGTTACTCGAGACGAACTTTTTGCGATGCTCGAGGGTTCGTTTCGAATAACGAACCCCATTGAAGTCAATGGGCGACCCAAGCATTTTTTCATTTGTGAAAATCGGGGCAATTCAAGAAAGTGATGGGAACGACACAGCAACGGATAGGGCAGGCGAGGGTCTACATGTTGGGCTGCATCTCAAGTTCACAGGTCCCACTATTAAGCCACAATAGCGGCAAGAGTGGGCCCCCCCCCCCCCCAACAACTTTTACTTCTGAAAAGCCCTCATTAGCAATGCATACCTTAGCTAAGCACCACACTACCTCCAACAAAGCACAATCACTGCCTGCATGACACTCCGCTGCCACTTCTCCAGGGTTACATGCTGCCCAACCCCCCCCCCACGACCCAGTGTCCACAGCGCACACCAAACTGTCCCTGCGCAGCCTTCAGCTGCCCTCATGCCACGCCACACTCATGTCTATTTATAAGTGCGTCTGCCAGAGGAACCGCAGGCACACACTGCAGAGGGTTGGCACGGCAAGGCAGCGACCCTCTTTAAAAGGGACGGGCCGGTAGTCCACAATGCTGTACAGAAGCAATGAAAAATCCAATCCTGTGCCACCTCCATCTGGAGCTGCACACGTGGGCATAGCAATGGGGAACCTATGTGCCACACACTATTCATTCTGTCAAGGTGTCTCCATGCCCCAGTCAGACCGCGTTTTTTTATAAATAGTCACAGGCATGTACAACTCCGCAATGGGAATTCCGTGTGCACCCACAGCATGGGTGGCTCCCTGGAACCCACCCGCTGTACATAAATGTATCCCATTGCAGTGCCCTGGACAGCAGAGCTAACGTCAGATGAAATGCAGGTGGGCTTCGGCCCACACTGCATGCCCCAGTCAGACTGGGGTTCTTTAGAAGTGGACACATGTAGTTACAACTCCCTGTGGACCCACAGCATGGGTGGCTCCCTGGAACCCACCGGCGGTACATAAAAATATCCCATTGCATTGCCCATCACAGCTGAGGTAATAATGTCATGTTTAATGCAGGTGGGCTTCGGCCCACACTGCATGCCCCAGTCAGACTGGGGTTCTTTAGAAGTGGACACATGTAGTTACAACTCCCTGTGGACCCACAGCATGGGTGGGTGCCAGGAAGCCACTGGCGGTACATAAATATATCCCATTGCATTGCCCATCACAGCTGAGGTAATAATGTCATGTTTAATGCAGGTGGGCTTCGGCCCACACTGCATGCCCCAGTCAGACTGGGGTTCTTTAGAAGTGGACACATGTAGTTACAACTCCCTGTGGACCCACAGCATGGGTGGCTCCCTGGAACCCACCGGCGGTACATAAAAATATCCCATTGCATTGCCCAACTCAGCGGATGTAACGTCAGCTGTAATGCAGGTGGGCTAAAAATTCATTTGATTACACTGTAGGCGAGGGCCCACAAAAATTGCTGTATCAACAGTACTAATGTACATCCGAAAAATTGGCCATGGCCAACCAAGAGGGCAGGTGAAACCCATTAATCGCTTTGGTTAATGTGGCTTAATTGGTAACTAGGCCAGGAGGCAGCCCAGTTAACATAAAAATTGGTGGAGGTGAAAGTTTCAACGCTTTAATGAGCATTGAAACGTATAAAAATTGTTTAGAAAAATTATATGACTGAGCCTTGTGGGCCTAAGAAAAATTGCCCGTTCGGCGTGATTATGTGAGGTTTCAGGAGGAGGAGCAGGAGGAGGAGGAGGAATATTATACCCAGATTGATGAAGCAAAAAGGTCCTCGTTTTTGATGGGGATACAGAACGATGCTTCCATCCGCGGGTGCAGCCTACGTATTGCTTAGGTATCGCTGCTGTCCGCTGGTGGAGAAGAGAAGTCTGGGGAAATCCAGGCTTTGTTCATCTTGATGAGTGTTAGCCTCTCGGCACTGTCGGTTTACAGGCAGGTACGCTTATCTGTGATGATTCCCCCAGCCGCACTAAACACCCTCTCTGACAAGACGCTAGCCGCAGGACAAGCAAGCACCTCCAGGGCATACAGCGCGGGTTCAGGCCACGTGTCCAGCTTCGACACCCAGTAGTTGTAGGGGGCAGAGGCGTCACGGAGGACGGTCGTGCGATCGGCTACGTACTCCCTCACCATCCTTTTACAGTGCTCCCGCCGACTTAGCCGTGACTGGGGAGCGGTGACACAGTCTTGCTGGGGAGCCAGAAAGCTGTCAAGGGCCTTAAAGAGTGTTGGCCTGCCTGTGCTGTACATGCTGCCTGATCTCCGTGCCTCCCCTGCTACCTGGCCCTCGGAACTGCGCCTTCGGCCACTAGCGCTGTCGTATGGGAATTTTACCATCAGTTTGTCCTCCAGGGTCCTGTGGTATAGCAACACTCTCGAACCCCTTTCCTCTTCGGGTATGAGAGTGGAAAGGTTCTCCTTAAACCGTGGGTCAAGCAGTGTGTACACCCAGTAATCCGTAGTGCCAGAATGCGTGTAACGCGAGGGTCACGAGAAAGGCATCCTAACATGAAGTCAGCCATGTGTGCCAGGGTACCTGTACGCAACACATGGCTGTCCTCACTAGGAAGATCACTTTCAGGATCCTCCTCCTCCTCCTCCTCCTCCTCAGGCCATACACGCTGAAAGGATGACAGGCCAGCAGCATGTGTACCCTCACCAGTGGGCCAAGCTGTGTCTTCCTCCTCCTCCTCATCTTCCTCCTCCTCCTCCTCCTCACCGCGCTGAGATATAGACAGGAGGGTGCTCTGACTATCCAGCGACATACTGTCTTCCCCCGGCTCTGTTTCCGAGTGCAAAGCGTCTGCCTTTATGCTTTGCAGGGAACTTCTCAAGAGGCATAGCAGAGGAATGGTGACGCTAATGATTGCAGCATCGCCACTCACCACCTGGGTAGACTCCTCAAAGTTTCGAAGGACTTGGCAGATGTCTGCCAACCAGGCCCACTCTTCTGAAAATAATTGAGGAGGCTGACTCCCACTGCGCCGCCCATGTTGGAGTTGGTATTCCACTATAGCTCTACGCTGCTCATAGAGCCTGGCCAACATGTGGAGCGTAGAGTTCCACCGTGTGGGCACGTCGCACAGCAGTCGGTGCACTGGCAGATTAAACCGATGTTGCAGGGTGCGCAGGGTGGCAGCGTCCGTGTGGGACTTGCGGAAATGTGCGCAGTCCGGCGCACCTTTCTGAGCAGGTCTGACAAGCGAGGGTAGCTTTTCAGAAAGCGCTGAACCACCAAATTAAAGACGTGGGCAAGGCATGGCACGTGCGTGAGGCTGCCGAGCTGCAGAGCCGCCACCAGGTTACGGCCGTTGTCACACACGACCATGCCCGGTTGGAGGCTCATCGGCGCAAGCCAGTGGTCGGTCTGCTCTGTCAGACCCTGCAGCAGTTCGTGGGCCGTGTGCCTCTTATCTCCTAAGATGAGTAGTTTCAGCACGGCCTGCTGACACTTGCCCACCGCTGTGCTGCCACGACGCGCGACACCGACTGCTGGCGACGTGCTGCTGCTGACACATCTTGATTGCGAGACAGAGGTTGCATTGGAGGAGGAGGAGGAGGGTGGTTTAGTGGAGGAAGCATACACCGCCGCAGATACCACCACCGAGCTGTGGCCCGCAATTCTGGGGGTGGGTAGGACGTGAGCGGTCCCAGGCTCTGACTCTGTCCCATTCTCCACTAAAGGACCACTGCGTATATTCAATCTATAATATGTTTTCTGGCCCTGCCTACACAATTCTGTCCCTGATGTGTGTGTCACGGAACTGCAGTGTTGCACTGTTATTAACTGCAACAGACCGGTGATTTCAGAGCCAGGAAATAATTTGGCGCAAGGCTGCTGTAACACTTAGCTGGCTGCGTATTTATTTGGAGAAATACTACCCCCAGCAGACACGGACCCAGAACACTGAGCAGAGTGACAGGCAGGCCAAATAGATTTTTTTCAAAAGGACCACTGCGTATATTCAATCTATAATATGTCTTCTGGCCCTGCCTACACAATTCTGTCCCTGATGTGTGTGTCACGGAACTGCAGTGTTGCACTGTTATTAACTGCAACAGACTGGTGATTTCAGAGCCAGGAAATAATTTGGCGCAAGCCTGCTGTAACACTTAGCTGGCTGCGTATTTATTTGGAGAACTACTACCCCCAGCAGACACGGACCCAGAACACTGAGCACAGTGACAGGCAGGCCAAATAGATTTTTTCCAAATATTTTTTTCAAAAGGACCACTGCGTATATTCAATCTATAATATATGTCTTCTGGCCCTGCCTACACAATTCTGTCCCTGGAGTATTACTGCAGGGCGCAATGCTCTGCACGGCCGATATACCAAAAAAAAAGTGCAACACTGCTAAAAGCAGCCTCCACAGTACTGCACACGGTTAGATGTGGCCCTAAGAAGGACCGTTGGGGTTCTTGAAGCCTACATTAACTCCTAACCCTCTCCCTACAGCAGCTCCAACACGATACCACTGTCCCTTAGCTATCTCACAACGCATCTGAGGCGAGCCGCGGAGGGGCCGATTTTTATACTCGGGTGACACCTGATCTCCCCAGCCACTCACTGCAGGGGGGTGGTATAGGGCTTGAACGTCGCAGGGGGAAGTTGTAATGCCTTCCCTGTCTTTCAATTGGCCAGAAAAGCGCGCTAACGTCTCAGAGAGGAAAGTGAAAGTAACCCGAACATCGCGTGGTACTCGTTACGAGTAACGAGCATCTCGAACACGCTAATACTCGAACGAGTATCAAGCTCGGACGAGTACGTTCGCTCATCTCTAGCCCTGGCGCATATGCGCCGAGGTCACCATGCCGTTGCCCCTTTTCCCTCCCTCCCCATTGCAGGCTCACCTGTGCTGTCCTCCCCGCTTGTTGTTTGCAATGGAAGGGAGTGGGGGCAGAGCTAAGAGCTGCCCTGCCCCCTCCCATTGATGGTTATGGACAAGGGGCGGGGAGAGGGCCAGGCGCTTAGCTCTGCCCCTGTCCAGCTCCTTCCCATTGCAAAGAACAAGCGGGCTCGTGGGAAAGAGCCCTTAAGATGTGGTGATGCAAATTCGATAAAAGAGTTTAAGAGGGGACTGGATGCCTTTTTTACAGGAATTATTTCTATTGTCAGATTGGAGTCAGGAAGGAATTTTCTTTTCCCTTAAATTAGAAAAAATGGCTTCTACCTCATTGGATTTTTTTGCCCTCCTCTGGATCAACATTGAAGGGGAGGGGGTTATAGGCTGAACTAGATGGACATATACCTTTTTGGGCCTAACACACTGAGCTTACAGGTCTTGGTATGATGAAGGAGGTAATTTACGCTATTTGTGATTAAAATGCATAGACTTGAGGCATTACCTATATAATTGGATTGGGCATATGGTAAAAAAATGTATACAGTCCACTTGTAATGTTGCTTCCTATGTTACTTTTAGGACTCTTTGTCATATTCCTTTCCCAAAGTTGGCAAGTATGATCAAATCAGATTATAACTCTCTACCATGTAATAAGGTTCTATGCTCTTCAAATTGTGGATCTACAGAGGAAAATAAGAGAGAGACTAGAAAAATCAGATTTATTGGAATACACAGAGATGTAGAGTTGTAAGAAAAAGTAATTGAACCCTTTAAAATTAGCTTAATTGCTGCATTGATTACTAATAAAATGTGATCTGAGTGTTATTTAATGGGCCACTCCAGTGATTTTCTTTTAAATTCATTATGTAACCATTCCCCCACTATAGATATTGGCTAGTATTACCTTGATTAGTTATTCCTTTCTATCTGAAATTCCTGGCCTCCTCCCTCTCAGGTGGTCATGTAATTTAATTCAGATTTACTTGGCTTTATTTTCTCTTAAACTAGTCAGTTTCTCAGTCAGCATAAGTCTTGTGAGATGATATTATATGGAGTGTACCCCACATGCTCTGCAGAGGGAATCACAGCTTCTCCTATCACAGTTACTGATTATCATTACAAAGTTATAATAGAGGAAATCATAGCACATCCTCGTGACTATATACGTACACTGTGAGGGCCATGAAAACAACGACCTACAAGGATGCCGTGAAAACAACGACCTACATGGATGCAACCCAAACAACGGTTGGAGGGAAAGATTCAGACAGGAGAATGTGCATACACACTGAACACCATAACAAAGTGAACTGCAGATGGGACTTGCAAGCAGACATCCAACAATGACTGTCAAACACCAAAACATTTATCAAGAATACCAACATGCATAAGCAGATGGAATAACTAAAATAAGTACAAAGTATTGGTTCATATTATGGCCAGGATACTTAAGCTCAGGAGCCCACGACAAGGGTCCTCATTGTCTCATAAATCTCTACTCCAACAAGACAACTTAACCCCAGGAGTCCTGCCTGCAAGCGGGGCAATTGTCCCAATATGGACTGCCCTATGCTGGAACCTAGGGGCCTGGCTCGCCATAGATGAAATACAACATAGACATTGAACAGGACATTCACACAAAAAAACGGACAAGGGACATAGACCCTGAATAGGGAGCTGATCACACTATTACTGCTGGGACCACTAAAGACAGACACTATTATTGCTGGGGGCCCTACTAATACTGCAGCCATTAATGGGTGTCACTATTAGAACTGGACCCACTAAAGGGGGCGCTAATACTATTGTGTCACTGTAATAATGGAAGTAAAAACATACATTTTGATAAGCCACACCCCTAATCACATTCCTAAACCTCGCCCCTTATCCTTTGCCTGGTATTTTTTGGTGACAAAAGGTGGCAATCCTAGTTACATGTTTTATTTCAGCAAAACTACACATACAGTATTCAGCCTTTCATAAGTGCTAACTAAAGAAAAGAAGCTCAGTTTACTTAAACCTTCTGTAATATTTGTATTCATGCTTTCGTTTGCCTTTGGAGATTTCATATCACATTTACTGCATATTTCAAGTACTTTCAAGGCTCACAGAACAATGTAAATATTGAAATAATACAAAGAGAAACATGTAAAGACGTAATAAAGCAGCTTTATAACAGCACTCTGAAGGGTGTTATAGACCAGGATAAATACTGCACAGTCCTGTTTAGAATTTGCAACAAAAGGGGTGTTTCTGTGCTGTTTTTGGGAGCTCTGGGCAGGGGCATGAAAACCCCCGGAGTTCTGGTTTTCCCTCCTATCATAGCCACAATGTTCTTTTTGCCGGATATGATGTCTCCATTAGCCTGAGTTCCCACACAGCGGAATCCCGGCGAAAATTTCACGGTTTGGCCGCAGCGAAAAACCGCGAGATTTCCGCCGGGAGAAGCACTGTTTCAAAACCCACCGCACTTAGCCGCGGGTTTTGAAGCGGCCCGGCTGCTCACCTCTTCCGCTGCGGCCGGCGCTCCCATAGAGGAGAGCGCGGCCACAGTGGAGGAAGAAAAAGAATGAGCATGCTGCGGCCGGCTAATCCGCGCTGCAGTGCCGGCTTCTGCCGGCTTTGCCGCGGCGGATTTGCCATCCCATGTGGACGAGATTTCTGAGAAATCTTGTCCATATGGCTGGCTAACTCCGGGATTAGCAGCCGCAGGCGGATGTACTGAGGCGAAATTCCAGACAGAATTTCCGCGGCAAATCCGCCCCGTGTGAACCAAGCCTTAGAACCACTATGCCTCTTGGACAGCTACATGACAGTCCCAAAGTCCTGTGAGGACTGCAATGTCCTCATCACAACCTGAAGACCCCTTTGATAAGATGACCAGACGTCCCGATTTAGGCGGGACAGTCTTGCTTTGAGACCCTGTGTCCCGCCTTCTGCTGGGACCCCAGCTGGTCAGCCATTTGTCTCGCTTTTGGGACATCTGTTCACCATAGTGATTACAAGCTGGGGTGCCAAAGCTCCCTGCCAGTAATCACTATGCGGCACCATGGCGGATACACACACTGACGACAGTGTATGCATACGGGATCTTCCTCCCCCTCCCCTGACCTCTCCTCTTTAGTACTGCAAGAGAAGAGGAGACGGCATGAGGCACTGCTGCAGGTGCACACACACCTCCTTCCGCAGCAGGGCAGAGAAGAGAAGAAGTAGTGGTGCTCTGAAGACCAGGAAGAGGGTAAGTATATTGTTTCATGGGGGCTCTACTACTACTGTGGGGTTCACTGTTACTACTGGGGTCGATATAAGGGACACTATTAGTAATAGTGTCACCTATATCAGCCGCAGTAGTAATAGTATTAGCACTGAGGCCACTGTGGGGGTCACTAATACTACTGAGGGCTACTGGGGGGACACTATTACTACTGAGGCCACTGTGGGGGACACTATTACTACTGAGGGCCACTGTGGGGGTCACTATTAGTACTGAGGCCACTGTAGGGGTCACTATTACTACTTAGACCACTGTGGGGGTCACTATTACTACTGAGACCACTGTGGGGGACACTATTACTACTGAGGCCACTGTGGGGGACACTATTACTACTGAGGCCACTGTGGGGGACACTATTACTACTGAGACCACTGTGGGGGACACTATTGCTACTGAGGCAATTCTGCATGTGGCAAGATAAATCAAGCTGACTTACAGCTCCTGTACACTGGCGAGAGCAATATCGGGCTGTGATTTACTTCCTGATATCGCTCTCGCAAACCTCAGAAACCCACTGGATGCCAGGCATTTTCATCTGCGGAGGTTCCCTTCATCTCTGCCGTGGCTGTCATAGTCGTGGCAGGAGATTGTATTTCCCAATTGCTTTTAATGGGGTAGCAGCAGCGCTGGCCCCATTGAAATCAATGGGAGAAGATAGCAATCCTCTGCCACTGCTGTCATTAATTGGATTACATTATTCCCCATAATTGGAAAACCTTAAATAGCAGTAAAAAATGGATATCATATTTGAATTCAGCACACTAAAGTTACTATAAGCCGCCTATCTGTTTATCTGTTACAAAAATTGTGTTGCACAGTGTAATCCCTAGCTGCAGAAAAAATAAATAATACATCACCTTAGAAGCACTGTGATCTCTGGCGCATATTCTTGCAGGTCCCTGGCACTCTTCTTCAGCATCTCCTCTGGCCAGGGATTGAAAAATCCACGCCTCCTGAAAGGATTAAAATGGCTGAGCACTGCCTCTGATTGGTGACCGCGTTCAGCTACAGCTAGGGATTATTTTTGAGGTAGGGCTTAAGCCCCCCCCCAAAGAAAAATCTTCGCCGCGGGGAGTCCTCTCATCAATGAAGAGACTCCCTGTGGGGTTGAAGGAGTCCCCTGCCACCGGATCACGATAATTTTCTATTGCTTTCAATTGGGCCACGTTGCTGATACCGGCCCAGTTGGAAACAATGGGCGAGATTGTAAAAAAATACAACTTGCTGCAATTTCGTTTTCATGCTGCATCGCAAGCATTAAAACATTGCATATGTGAAGGGAGCCATTGGCTTCATAATTTAGCGATTTCTCGCAGCCCCGCAGTGCTGAGAAATCGTGCGATTTCATCGCCAGTGTGAAGGTGCCTTTACGGTTTTTTTACACATGGTAGAAATGCTGCGGAATGTCCAGAGCAGAAATTTCAATGGCAAATTCTGCAGCATTCCTGCATCCAAAAAAAACTGTTAAAATCTATACCATTGGTGCGGATTTTGACTGAAAATCTGCCATGTATCTGCAGCTGATTTCATGCTATGAGGCGCTCACTCTCAACTTCTCTGTAGGCTTCCCTGGTCAGGTGACGCTGGTTAGGTGAGGCTACTACAGGCTGCTGGGACCTGAAGTCGGGGAGCGCTGCATAGTATGAAATCAGTTGTGGGTACATGACTAATTTTCAGTCAAAATGTGCACCAATGGCACAGATTTTGCCAGTTTTTTCGGAAGCAGAAATGCGTAATTTTATCCATCTTTTTTGAAATGGCTCAGTACTTTTTATAATGACAGAGGTAGCATCATTTGTCGTGAAAAGCCCTGCCCCCTGACCACAAGCCTCTGTCCCGCTTTGACTGTGGGAAAATCTGGTCACCTTACTCAAGACAACCACAGTGCCACCATGACAGCCAAAAATCCCTATGACAGTGATAGTGCTCCCATGACAGCCACAAAATGCCATGACAGTTACAATGTCCCCCATTACATCTGCAATTGCCCCCAAGACAGCCATAATACCCCATGACAACCACAATGTCCCATGGCAGTCACAATGCTTCCTGACACATACGATGCTTCCATGAAAGTAACAGTGTCCTCCATGTAAAAGTGTAAACCAATTTGTAGTTGCCTCCTGTACTGGACATTTATAGCATACAGTATGACCCTGTTAGTGAAAGCTTAAAGATTTGCTTTCAAAAGTATGTCTTTGGGGCTTCAAATTAGTTTGTTTGTAGCCGAGCTCGGAAAAACTTGTAAACCACAGAAACTGGGGACTCTTTCACACGAGTGTTTTATCGCAGTTATTATAAAACTCCTGCCAAAAATTGTGACTATCTGAAGCATTCCATTCCAATGCATTTGTTCAGATGGGAAACTGTCTGGTGCGTAAAATCGGCTAGCCAAAAAAGATAGCCCATACTTGTCCTATCTTTTGCCAGAATACACCTGCCATTCCCATAGGGAGCCTATGGGAGCTGCTGGAAAAAGGAGAAAATTTTGCATGACAAGAGCTGCTAAAGTCCCTCCCCTTGCCGGCACCTCCCATAACCTTCTATGGCTGCTATCAGCCGGCTAGGTGAGGGGGAGAGACCTTAGCAGTCTGCTTTCTCAATCTCTTCCTTGGAATGTTCTAGCCATCAAGGTCCTTTTTATTGTTTAGCACATTTCTGCAATTCATGTTAAAGGAAACATGTACATGAATATGACAGAAACATACATAATGGAAGAAGCATACAAAGATGGATACAACATGGAGTCATATTCACTTCACTAACAACCCTGATGTCCAGGCCTAATAACACCACTGTTTTTTGGAGATAAGCAGGGAGAGGCATGAAATGTCCTGCAATTTGGAACTGAAAGGTAGATAGGTATGATTGGCGGCCCGCCAACTTTCCCCTAGTCACAGACAACAGTTATCTAATCGGCCAGCGCTCCAACTGGAAATATCACCATATCCTCAAGACTCACAGAACGCATCTATCAGCTGCATAACATGCCTACTAGACTGATTAGCCACTCAGACCTCCAGAAAAGCTAGGTGCCAATCCCTCAAGGAGCTAGAAAGGCAGCCATATTGGTTGTCGCCTTGGTTTCTCACCATCAGATTAAAGTAATAACCTGACATCTCAAGGATTTCTATTTACTGAGGATTTAGATTTTACGGGGAATGTTCCCTACTGACCGGATTAATATTGCGTGATCAATGCATTTAAATTAACCGTGTTTTGTTGCTGCCCAAATTACCCCCACGAGGTCTTGTTATTTCCTGACTGCAGTCCATTGTTTTTCACAGCGGCATTTTAACCGTGTTTTGTAGTTGTCATATTTCAGGCAGAATAAGTCACCGCTGTACTTGTTTTTGGTTCTTTCAGATATTGCACTACGGGGTTATATCACTTCAGAACACGGCACCCCATGTATGTGGCATCCTGATGTGATTTACTAAACAATGGCTATTATTATTCTCCTCCTGCACTGAAATCTACTTTATCTTAATACAATCTATTTTCGCTGATCCCTCACGGGACCCGCGCTGCAGAAAGCGCTTCTTTTTTTTTAATGAAGTCTTTTTTATTATTTTGATTTGATGCTGTGATTACTGCTGCACACGCTGCCTCTCTGCAAAGAAAATTAATATTTCCTCTTAATCACTTTCCATATAATGTTATACAAATCAGACTCATTCCAAGCATATTCAATTACCGCCCTTCAGCTGCGCTGGTTATTATAATGGCGATGATCACGGACGATTGCACGGCAGATATGGAGAAAAATGGTGTCTTTACGGATATTGTGTTGAGGTCTGTATTCACTTCTGACCATTTCATAGAATCTAATCAAAAAGTACTTTGCTTTAATTAAAGAGGTATTTCGGTTGTGAATTAAAAAAAAAATTCTAATATAAAAGGTGTTTGTGCCATGCCTATACACAGCTGGTTATGGGTATAAATTGCGCAGCCATTACCTTCTTGCCCTCCATTCCTGATATTTATCTGCATCACTATTTTCAAAGATGGCTGCCTGATTCTTGCCAATATACAGCTTGAAACTACAGTTCTCACAATTCCCCACTCTGTACTTCCTTATTGTTCAAACGCTGCCTACCTATTGGTCAGCAATCCGGTCCCGAGAGCTGAATAAGAAAAGAGTATGTACGAGTATGCATGTATAACCCCGTACCAAAAGTATATAGCAAGTAGCTGCAACCGTAAGTAGGCCACTACTCCAGCCTACTCCAGACTGCCATTGTCCCTTATACCACTACTAGGGGTGACTGACTGTTGTATGCGATGGCCACCCAGACCATCACACCAGCAGGGGCAGTGTGCCGCTACACAACAAAGGCAGGATTGAGGTGCTCACCCCCAGGTCTCCAGAAACTTACACGGCTGTTGTCAACACCCAAACTAATCTTGGATTCATTTTTTAAGACAACCTGGTTCCATTCTGTAACAGTCCAGATTTGTTGTTCATGAGACCACTGCAAACAGAGGTGACAGTGGGTTTCAAATGCAGCACATGTAATAGGTGCTGTGAGACCAAATGTCCTTCAGCCAAGCACCTAGAAATGGTTCCAACAGACATAGGGGCCTGTAACAACCTTCTCTGGATGGTGGACAACAAAATAGTCCACTACACACAAATAGTCTCTATAGGCCTAAGGGTGGAACCACTTTTAGGGCCTTATGTGACCAGATTGTTCATCTAATCATTCCATAACTCTTATCATCTGCATATCTGCCTGAGATGTAACTGCATACCGAGTTTTGCAGCAAAACGACCACTTCTTCTAGGGACTTGAGTTTTTGACAGAGTGTATATAGTGAACTCGCTAAGAGTTCAAGAGGGGTCTGGACGTTTTTCTTAAGTGCAACAATATCACATATTATAGCCACTGGATTACTTAGGAGGGTTACTGATTTAGGGAGTTGTTTGGATAATCTGAACATTCACTGCTGTCGCTGCTGTATGCTGCTATGAGAAAGAACCCATTATTTTGTGGGGTTCGATGCATGTAAGCGGGATCCATAATGTGCAAAGTTCATGAATTTTTAAAGCATATCAATAAATTGGATTTTTAAACTTTACTCTTTCATTCTGGTGCTGGACTTCACACTTGGTATTAATTCATGCTAATAAAAGTACTGTACAGCGCCAATCTTTTCCATAACTGGATCATATATTGTAGCTCAATGACTTGAATTCTACAATACCAGACTCAGCCTGTGAACAAGTCGGGTACTCTTTCCAAAAAAATATACAGTTTGTTTTCCTAATCTAATAAAACTTCTTTAGTTGTGAACAACATGTCTATATTACACAGGAGCCACTATGTCCTGGATGCACTAGTCCTGTACACTACATGTTACATGCATGGTGTTATTGATATGACATAGATGCATCTGGAGATGATAAAGGTCCCTCTACACAGGGCAACTATCGGTTGCATAAGGCCTAATGTCCATGGGCACGCACGGTTTCCAAGTGTGGATTCCAGTTGTGCCCGCAGCCATGAGGCCTAGAAAGACATTTACTCACTTGTCCGGCTGTCATGCAGGTCTTCTCTTTCGTGGCTGGATCTTCTTTCTTCTGCGTGCCATGTAAATGCATTATACTTTTTTTTTAAAAATCTCCCGCTTTCTTCTGGATCATTGGCAGGAACGCAATGTCAGCTGCGTCTGTGCTTCGGATCGAACAGCAGAAAATGGAACATGCCGCGGGTGTATTGCCGACCGTGCGATCTGCACACCGGGAAAAAAATGACATCTGCAGGTATTTAAGTACCTGCGGATGTCCGATGAATGTCTATGGGTGTATTGAACTGGGGATCACCTGCGCGGATTCCACTATTCAATTTTGCCCGTGGACATGAGGCCTAAAGGCGTACACAAGAGCAATAGTCATTCAAGAGAATAAAGGCAGAGCAGGCCAGGATTGTTCCAGCCCATCGACAGTAAACAGGACTCGCTCAAACATTTACGCAGGCCAATAGTCACTTGGTTTTTAGTTCTGCCAAGCAACTTTGACAAGTGAGCGATTTTCCACTCAGTGCCCTGTCAGCAGCCACGTGTACATGGGATGATTACATGCTGGAAATAGCAAATTTGAATGATAAAATGCCCTTTAAGCACAGTGTATCCAGGGTATTTTTGACTCCCCATGACACACATTTACATCTGATAATTATCGGCTATATTTAGAGTAATGTATAATTGCATTAATTTTTAATTACGCTCCACTTAATGACATATTTGGGCTTTCATACCCATTAGTGACATCGATTTAAAGTTACGGTTTCTTTGAAGAGACACAGAAAAAGACATATTGCCATCCCGCTCATGTTGAGAAGCATCCAAGTCTGGCAAAACCTCTTCATTTGTATCTTCTTCCCGTGAAGCGAGGTGCTTCTTGCAATATGATGGATAGACAGGAGGACGGATCGATAGACAATGGCTTTGATTAAAATATAAGTCCAGTAACTATTACTAAGATGACATTACTCTCGCATTTCCTGTAAGATTCAACATCTGTCAATTTTATACAGAATATCCATTTGAACTCTTTTAAAGGAACACTTCTGGCTAAACTGATTATGCCAGATGCAGGCCCAGTGGGGCGGGGCATGTTCCTTGAAGTCCAATGATATGCCTTAGCCTCCTAGTTCCTACATTAGGCCGCTTTCACATGGCTGAGAAAATTGTGTGAGATTTGTGCTTGCGAGGCGCACAAATCATGCATGAATATAAACCCCATCCTTTCAACTGGAAGTCATACACATGAGTGATTTTTTTCCATCGCAGTGTGGGAAAAAATGCGGAATGTCTTATCTTTGGGCCTTCCATCGGAACACCTTGCCCATTGTTTTCAATGGGGCTGGGAAAAACATTGCACAGCATTCAAAGTGCACAATGTGATGCGAGGTTTGGCATAGAGGAGTTTAAGAGGGGACTAGATATCTTTCTAGAGCGGAAGGATATTACAGGATATAAATTTTAGGCGACCAGCGGGTTGTTGATCTGGGTCTACAAACAGGTAGGAACTATTAGAAGTTGATCCACGGATTAGTCTGATTGCCATTAGGGAGTCGGGAAGGAATTTTTCCCCAGAAAGGGCTAATTGGCTCCTGCCTCTTGGGGTTTTTTGCCTTCCTCTGGATAAACAAGGTGGTTGAACAGGCTGGACTAGATGGACATTGTCTTCATTCGGCCTTACATACTATGTTACTATGTTTCCTATTGAAAAAAATGGAAAACACTTGCCGATTCTTCCAGCTTTCAGCCATGCCAGAGGATCACTGCTTCCTTGAGGTGATGCGAGGCGTTTCTGACACACAACACCTTGCATCCGGAGCGTGATATTGGACCTAATTTCATGTTCTGATATCATGCTCGCCAGTGTAAAATAAGCCTTAGGGCTCCCACCCACTGGCGACATTTTCTCTCTTGCGCTGCGAGAGCACGAGAAAACTCTTGCCTTACAGCGCAAGAAAGAGGCCGGTATAGAACCGGCATATCGTAAGTGGTTTCAATGGGGCCAGCGACAGCAGCACTAGCCCCAATGAAACCATAGGGAGAATGCCGCGGACTTCTGCCACAGCTGTGACAGCTGTGGCAGGAGTTTCTTTCATCCCCTGTGACAGAAGTCCACGGAATTCTATTCTATTGCATTTAATGGGATCGGCACTTCTGCCGATCCTATTGAAATCAATGTTTTCTGCCAAGCCCCGCAGTATGATTATCGGGGAAGGGCTTGAAATATAAGCCCTTCCCCAATAATCATCAATAAGTGTTTAAAAATTTTTAAAAAGCATTCTCACCTCTCCTGCACTCAGCCGCGTCCTCCTGCTGGCTCCTCGACACTGCTATGAAGCTGTTTCTGCAGTCGGGGATTTAAAAATCTCCGCCTCCTGAAAGGGCTGTGCAGATTGGCTGAGGGCTCAGCCAATAGCAGCTACTGCTTAGCTATTGGCTGAGCGCTCAGCCAATCACACATAGCTCTTAGTTATTCATTCATCCATGACGATTCTACAGATTTACGAGTCCAAACTACAGAGCCTGTAGTAAGTGTAGTCTATTGCCTAGCTCTGTATATTGGAATCCATATGATAAAGTATAAAATGTATTATGTAGGATATTAGCCATTTATGACAGTGGCACATTGCCCCCTAATGGCCTAGTTTCTATGAACTTGTCTATTAAAATGCTTTCCTTATTTATGAGGCAGAACTATGCTTATGAATGTGGTAAATGGTCGCTTTATATGAATCAAAGGCAATGTCAGATGGCATTTAGAACAGTGAGATTTCCTGTCAAGTACAGTAAGCTGTAAGGATTGAAAGAAGCAAAACTTGAAAGAGAATGGATAACAGTATTCCTCTGTGATCTTAAAGTTATTCCTTTGTGAAGGCAACACATGTAATGGTTTAATGGCAAACAAATTTTGAAGTGACAGAAGAGAGATTTATACACTGATGTTCGTGTCATGGTGACGGAGTGCGACATTGCTCTACCACCCTGCAGATTTAAATGCCCAAGTGACCTTGAAGTAACAGACAAGTAACTTCGGATGCCTCATTTTAAAATTAAAATACATTGAGAGAAGATCATTCATTGTAGTCAGGGAGTGAGTGAAGGACACATCTCAGATTATATGAGACAAAGAGTTTAAGAGTCTCTACCACCATGCCTCAGGAGAGAGCTAATATTCCATGTACTAGAATATAACTACTATAATATTGATCCCTATATACAAGAATGTAACTATTATAATACTACCCCTATGTACTAGAACAGTGGTGGCAAACCTATGGCACGCGTGCCAGAGGCGGCAAGCAGGGCCCTCCATGCTGGTACGCGTTGCCATCGGCCGCTCACCACTTGTGAATGTCGTCAGGGGCCGCGGCTCCCCTGCCGCCATTCACTCAACGCCGCTGATAGCAGCGCTGATCCCGGTGCACACTGTGACATCAGTGTGCAGCCAGAATCCCCCCCCCCTCCCCTGACATCTCCTACTACTTAGTTTTGCGAGAGCAGGGGGAGGAAGCGTCTGGCAGCACACTGACGTCATAGTGTGCACCCGGATCAGTACCAGCAGTCACGCCGAGCAGAGGAGGAGCGGGTAAGTATACGGATCCCGGGGAAGGGGGGGTCGCTTTCACACTGGGGGCCCCTGTGGGGGGGGGGGCAGGGTCACTGTCACACTAATGGGCCACTGTGGGGGGGGTCGCTGTCATACTAAAGGGCCGCTGTGGGGGGGTCATTGTCACACTAATGGGCCGCTGTGGGGGGTCGCTGTCACACTAATGGGCCGCTGTGGGGGGTCGCTGTCACACTAATGGGCCGCTGTGGGGGGGATCACTGTCACACTGGGGGCCGCTGTGGGGGAAGGGTCGCTGTCACACTAATGGGTCACTATGGCGGGGGGGTCGCTGTAACGCTAATAGACCGCTGTGGGGGGGTCGATGTCATACTGAGGGCCGCTGTGGGGGGTCGCTGTCACACTAATGGGCCGCTGTGGAGGGTCACTGTCACACTAATGGGCCGCTGTGGGGGGGGGTCACTGTCACACTGGGGGCCCCTGTGGGGGGGGGGGCAGGGTCACTGTCACACTAATGGGCCACTGTGGGGGGGCGCTGTCATACTAAAGGGCCGCTGTGGGGGGGGGGTCATTGTCACACTAATGGGCCGCTGTGGGGGGTCGCTGTCACACTAATGGGCCGCTGTGGGGGGTCGCTGTCACACTAATGGGCCACTGTGGGGGGGGTCACTGTCACACTGGTGGCCGCTGTGGGGGAAGGGTCGCTGTCACACTAATGGGTCACTATGGCGGGGGGGGTCGCTGTAACGCTAATAGACCACTGTGGGGGGGTCGATGTCATACTGAGGGCCGCTGTGGGGGGTCGCTGTCACACTAATGGGCCGCTGTGGAGGGTCACTGTCACACTAATGGGCCGCTGTGGGGGGGGGGTCACTGTCACACTGGGGGCCGCTGTGGGGGAAGGGTCGCTGTCACACTAATGGGTCACTATGGCGGGGGGGTCGCTGTAACGCTAATAGACCGCTGTGGGGGGGTCGATGTCATACTGAGGGCCGCTGTGGGGGGTCGATGTCATACTGGGGGCCACTGTGGGGGGTCACTATTATTGGCGGGGCCGCTGGGGGGGGGGGGTCACTATTGCCGTTGGGGTATGTTTACATGTGGCGGAAATAGGCAGGGCTGTTTCAAAATTGACAGCATGCAGATTTTGACTGCTTTTTGAATGAGGAAATGCTGCAGAATTTTCCACAGTAGTTTCCGCTGAGGATATTCTGCAGTATTTCCGCATCCAAAAAGTAGTCAAAATCAGCACGCTGTCTATTTTGAAGCAGCCCCGTCCTTTTTAGAATGACAGGGGTAAAATCATATGTCGTGATAAGCCCCGCCCACAGACATGTTGGAGCTTTGCAGTAAATAAGTGGGTTTTGGGTTGCAGTTTGGGCACTCGGTCTCTAAAAGGTTCGCCATCACTGTACTAGAATATAACTACTATAAGGGCTCACACCCACTGACAATCCCACTTCCCTGGGATGCGAGAGTGAGTAAAAACGCATATAATGAAACCAATTATTTTCAATGGTTTAATTCTCGTTTTCAATGTAATTTTGCATCGCAAAGAAGAACGGGCGATATCACCCATTGGTTTTCAATGGGGCCAGTGGCAGCAGCGTTAACCCCATTGAAAACATAGGTAGAACATTGCGCTCCCCTGACACAGCTGTGACAGCTGTGACAGCTATGGCAGGGGGATTCCTTCACCCTCGCAGGGACCGCAGAAGCCCGTGATGCTATCCCATTTCTTTCAATGATGCCGAACTGCTGCGGCCCTATTGAAAGCAATGGGTTTGCAGCAATGATTTTCGGGCAAGGTCTTGAAATATAAGCCCTTCCCTGAAAATCATACCAAGCTGTAAAAAAAGTTTTTAAAAAAGTTAACTTTTTAAACTTACCTAGAAGAGCCGTCTGGCTCTTCTCTCCCACCCCGGCAGTCTTCTTCTCTGTTCTGCAGGCTGGGGATTGAAAAATCCCAGCCTCCAGAAAGCGCTGTCTCTGATTGGCTGAGCGCTGTGGCCAATCAGAGGCAGTGCCCAGCCGTCATTGTATGACAGCTGAGTGCTGCCTCTGATTGGCTGACATCCGCCGCTGGAGCCACGGCCGGGAAGCAAGAGCCAGCTGACGGAGAATTGCGGCAATTCGCAGCATACTGCGATTTGCCGACAGTGAGCAGAGAATCACTATGATTCTCCGCTTGTGGACAGGGGGCTGTGCTTTCCATAGCAACGGTATGGAAAGCATTCACTGCGTTCCCCATGGCCGGATTATTGCCGCAGGGAGTGCAGTGAAAATTTGCCCGTGGACAGCAGCCCTTAGGTATAGGACACAGATCTGCTGCTCTGCCATGTCTGTTATCTGAGTTTGTATTTATTTTGCTCCAGCATCTCTGGAGTTAACCCAGCTGGAAGCTGTTTGCCCATTCCTCCACTATATAGCTCCCTCAGATCTGGTATCCAGTGCTTCTATGATGGCTCATGGCTGCTGCTCCTGCAGTATCTCTGTGACAACTGATCTCAAGTCTGCTGTAGCTGTAAGCTACTTGTGCTTTATCCTGATCTTCTGTTTCTGCACACATCCTCAATTCCTGTTTCAGCTTGGTACGTCCTGTTCCAGTTAGGGCCTTGACAGGGTTATTCAGCGCCCAGGTTCTAGCTCGGGGCCATTCTTATCAGGACGATGACTTAATTTTCCAAAATGGCTTGCTTTGTACTTTTGCCCGGCCTGCCGACCGCCAGTCAATTAGCCGAAAGATTTATTGAGCATATTTTTGGCCATCATGGCTTCCCTATGCACATTGTATAAAATAGGGGAGTGCAGTTCACTTCAAAATTTTGGAGATCTCTTTGTAAGTTATTGAGCATCTCTTTACACTTCTCCACCTACCATCCACAATCCAAAGGACAGGTGGAATGCATTAACCAAATTTTGACTATGTACCTTCGTCAGTGTGGGAGATATCCTATACGTATTTTATGTATTTTTGTAAACTGTGAAGATGCTATGTTGTGTTTCCAGTCTGAACCACTGGGGGAAGGGAACATCGCCCCCCCCCCCACCTCCACAAGAATTGCAGGAGCAGTGTGTGTGTACAAGAACTGGTCAAACCGGCTCTAACTGGCAGAAACCTATCTAGGAATGTCTTTGTCTTCGACAAGCAGAGAGGAGAAACAGGATGTTCTTCTCATGAGACCAAATTCAAGAATGAACTGAGCGTGCTCACCGAAGTTCCTCCCAGATGGATGACATCACAAGCTACCTCACAAATACCTCCCTCTATGAACGAGCAAAGAGAAGCAGAGTTGCAGACAGCACAACCTTAACCCAATAAGGGATGAACTGGTAACTTGCAATCGCCACAAGGAAATTGATCCAAATAATTTCCAAAGTAATCCAAGTATGTAGAGAAAAGTATGGCAGCAAACCAGGTGCAGATAAATGATGCAGAGCTTTATTCCTCCTCAAGTCACAGATACATGACGTTTCGACACAAAGTCTTTTTGCATTTGAAAAAGACTTTGTGTCGAAACGTCATGTATCTGTGACTTGAGGAGGAATAAAGCTCTGCATCATTTATCTGCACCTGGTTTGCTGCCATACTTTTCTCTACATCCCTCTATGAACGACCAATCAGCACGCTAAATAATGTAACTGTGTCCTAAATTGCCTGACTTCCTGTGTTGAAACTTATTTAAGTTTTACCCGCGCTTAATAAAGCTAGAGATTCTTTTGGGACACATGATGTAAGCAGTGTGGTCTTTGAAAGGCTCTCCAGGCCTGCACATATTATTTAATTTGGAACGCACAGTATATCGAATAGCGAATTTTGCGCTAACAAAATTTGCAGGCACCGCTGGGATAATGAAGATACAGAGATATGAAGATATTTCATCGTTATCCGGACACAAGGGGACTTCGAAGCAGAGACGGACAGATAATGAGCTCAAACAAGGTAATAAGTTATTCTTGTACCTGTACCATCTCTCCCTCTCTGCTATGATCCGCCCCAGGCCGGGTGAGTTGAAATATGATAAGTCTGTATCAAAAGAACAATGAAGTAGATATACTGTGTGGTTTTTATGTTGTCTGTGAAGTAATGTCCTGAGTGTAAGAAGGTGTGAGCTATGGGGGGTTTTATATTGTCTCTGTAGTAGTGAATGGTGTGAACAGACTGTGCAGGTTAATAAGGAACAAAGAATGTGAAGTATAACTTGTTAAAAGAAAGTAAGAAAGTTGATGTAAGCAATTTTAGCTGAAGGTTATAGTAGTGAGTAAAGTTGCTGGTTAAAAAACAGTAGTGTGTCCATGTGGTGAGAGAGTTTCCATTGTTCAACATGTGGTTGATGAGGTCTCCCTTTGTTATGTGGGGGGAGGGGTGCACATGGAATGCTTGCATTTGCCATGTTGGCATACATCAACTCAAGGGAATTTGGGCTTGGAGTAAAGATGTGGGCTAGCCAGAGAAGTCTCCTCCGATTATGGCTGGCCGAACGGACTGTTGAGGTTCCACAATGTGGTGCCAAAAGTACAGATCTGTGTCATGAGGTGCAGGAGTAGAGAATCTCAATTAATTAAAGGGGTTGTCCCGCGGCAGCAAGTGGGTCTATACACTTCTGTATGGCCATATTAATGCACTTTGTAATGTACATTGTGCATTAATTATGAGCCATACAGAAGTTATCAAAAGTTTTATACTTACCTGCTCCGTTGCTGGCGTCCTCGTCTCCATGGTGCCGACTAATTTTCGGCCTCCGATGGCCAAATTAGCCGCGCTTGCGCAGTCCGGGTCTTCTCCTGTCTTCAATGGGGCCGCTCGTGTAGAATGCCGGCTCCGTGTAGCTCCGCCCCGTCACGTGCCGATTCCAGCCAATCAGGAGGCTGGAATCGGCAATGGACCGCACAGAAGAGCTGCGGTCCACGGAGGAAGAGGATCCCGGCGGCCATCTTCACCGGTAAGTATAGAAGTCACCGGAGCGCGGGGATTAAGGTAAGCGCTGAGCGGTTTTTTTTTTACGTCCCTGCATCAGGGTTGTCTCGCGCCGAACGGGGGGGGGGGGGGGTTGAAAAAAAAAAAAAACGTTTCGGCGCAAGACAACCCCTTTAAGGATTTTTCCAATTACGACAAGATGGGCAGGGACGAAATTGTAAGTGCTTATTAGTGAGGTAAGCCAGACCTGTGTCGTGAGGTGTGGGAAAAATTAAAGTATGACTCGCAAGCAAATTCAATGAGATGATGTTTGTAAACACAACGGGACACACAAAAATGGGTGAAGGAAAAAGCAAGTCAGTGAGTTAAGGAAAGGTAGAAGGTTTAACAATGAACGGTGATAATAGTTGCTATCTGGAGTGGTGAATATAAGTATGTGGGTGGAAATGGGCATAAGTTGTATTGTGTCTGTCATTGGATAGCCTATTCTGAACAAAATATGTAAAAACCAGGGTACATAAGAGTTTTTCTTATATATATATACACTACATATACAATATGGGAAGTCTGATGTACAGTAAATACAATCCCAGTTTCTACTTCACATGAGATACTTATCAGTCTGTATATGAGTGAATGAAAACCCCAGTGAGTGTGAATTTGTGGGTATAAATGGAAGGGCCCGTATGAGAGTTAGATTGTGTTATATGGTGTGTACTGTTCGGTGGCTAGAAACTAAATGAGGAAAGAAAGACCAAACGCTGAGCCAGGCCACAGGGGGTGGAGCTAGCTGATGTAAGGAGATGGGAGGGAAGAACAATAGGAAGAGGTCTTGCTCCACCCTCCACACAGACCAGCCTAGGAGAGAAGTGTGTCTCCATTTAAGTGGATGGTGGTATATATATGTATATTGTGGTAATGTATAGAGGGAAGGTCACTCTTAGACTCCATGTTAAGTCTCTCACTTGAACAAATGTAGGTGACCAAAGGAGGGGCATCTAATTTTATTCCTGAGGGTAGTTGCTGTGTGAGATAATAGTCCAGGATTACCACAGTATATATATATATATATATATATATATATATATATATATATATATATATATATATATATATATAGGTTCATGGAGTATGGGGAGAATTTAAAAATATTGAGTTGTGTTAATTTGAATATTATTGGAAGAAAAATTGATACTAAAATGAGGTAATTGTGTACTTGAGACACCTAATAAGTACTTTAGTCAAATTAATTACAAAAGTTCTATTTTAGAGTGCATCTCATTTTCAATTAACAACAGTATTTTACGGGAAGATCGTTACATTTGGGAAAAAGAAGTAAATTTTTGATGCCAGAAATTGAGTATATCCCAAATGGCATCAGGGATACTAGTCCCTTATTAAACCAGTAGTTAACCATCATTTGTGCAGTTGTTATGGTTGTAGTTTGTAATAATAATATTTCCTCTCCTGTTTGCAGTATGTTTTTGTGCAGGTACCAGAGATGGTGTGGGGCCCCTGTAACATCATGCTCCCTCAAGGGGACATAAAATACTGCATAGAACACAAACTAAACATCTTTCACCTTCCAGACTAGCTAAGTATGAGACTGTCCTGCTAGCACCCTCACATATCGCAATCAAGTGGGGTATAGTTCCAAATGATGTTTCATATCTTTTACTGAATTCAGAAGGTTGAGAGGAGGGGCAGCAGGCGCAGACCATGACATTAAATAGCAAGCACATGATTGTATGATTGTTGGAAGATTAATGCAGAAGCAAGAGATACTAGGTGTCCTAACAATAATGTTGTAACTGCCATGGTTAATGTAAATCTTGAGTTTTACCCATAGATGGTTCCAAATATCGGTGAAATGGACAAGCAAAACAGGCTACGCAGTGGTAACCGACAGAAAGAGGTAATTGTACAAAAACCACTCTTTTCCCCCTGAGACACTCAGTTACGCAGGAAATAGAGGTGATGGCGCTCACTGAAATATGTAAGCTGGCTGCAGGTAAGGCTTTGTGTCTGCACCGACTTAAGGTACACATTTGGAATCATACACGATTTCACATCTTATATGGCACAGTGGAAGTTTCATGGGGTCCTTGAGTAAGCCAATCCAGAACACAGAAGCAGTGTCTTTGTTCTACAAGTTTTTAGCTCTTTCCGCACAGGTGACTTATCATCAAGTCCAGGCTTATGCCACAGAGACAACCACTGAGGCTGGAAGGAACCAGAGAGCAGGCACCGCAGCAGCCTGACTTCCCTTGAATGAGGTAACGGCTGGTAACCTGCTTGCACCTGTAACAGGTGTAGACATTTCTCTGTTGCTTGAATTACAGGAACAGGCCTCAAAAGAAGAAAAAGGAGGAGTGGAAAAGCGAACAGAATGCTACTGGGGTCTGGCAGAAAGGTAAATACTTGTGCCTCCCCTGCACGCTGTACTCCATGATGTCACACCTGATCCCTGAGCTAACCCATTCATCCAAGGAGGTAATGTGTGGTATGGTGTCTTCTGCTTGGCTTACCCCAGGGTTCAACACTGCTGCAATAGGGTTTGTACAGGGATGCACGATATGCGCCCGTTACAATCCAGGCCAATTGGTCAAGGTACCTTCTCGATGCGAGCCAGACTATCTGTATCAGTGACTGCAGGATGATAGCATACATCTACCAAAGGTAGGTGTTTGGAGTTGTTGGTTTGCATAGACTTCTTTTCATGTTATTTGGAGGCGTGGCTTGAGAAATAAAAAAATAAATAAAATGAAAATAATTTTTAACCCGCCAAAAATTTGACCTGAGAATATGTTTTATGAAAGTAATTTTGAATATTTGGATACACCAGAAGTCATAGTAAATAATTGAAGTAAACATTTTATTAGTCATCTACTTGGTCAGAACCACGCCTAAATGTAAGACTAAGTTGAGTCCCTATGAAGGTTTTGTTTGGTAATGCTGCTGTAATAGGCCTACACTTATTCCAGGCCAAAAAGGAGGGCCTCGTCTCCCATGTGAGTGCCTTACATCAGGAGTTATATCAACTGTCACTTATAAATGTGTATTCCCCTTGTTTCCAGATCAAGAGTCGCATAGTTTGCTTTCAGGTGGTTGGGTTGTCCTAAAAAGACGCAAGGAAGTACTTGGAATCAAAATACAGAGAACTCTTTCAAGTGCTGCTAACCACTACGATCACAGTGAAACTTCAAGAAAAGCTAATTTGGGTTCATGTCAGACATTGAGTAAAGATTATCAAGGGAGGAGACAAATGTGGCCCATAATCCTTCGTTATATGTAGGACCCTTGCGGTCATTGGGCTGTCATTTCTCTTCTCCCTCATAAGGGTAACAGAAGATGTACATCCTATGAAGAGGGTTATACTGTTTCATATGTAATGTGTAGAGGTGTAACTTGAAGCTCCCGGGCCCCGATGAAAAACTTGGAACCGGACCCTGAACTATAATGTTTTACTCATAGTACTAGGTTCCCTATATGAAGAAGAGAGGCCTTATGGGCCCCCTAAAGGCTCCTGGGCCCGGGTGCAACCTCTGTATCCTTTATAGTTACGCCCCTGGTAATGTGTCAAAGATCAGAAAAATGTCAACAGATACAATAAGGTAGCAGTAAGTGTACCAATGTTTCAGCCATATTGTGTAATCAGACCAATGTTAACATGTAACAAACAATATAACCTGAAATCACATCTTGGAAAGCCGATCACAATAGACATGTTATGGCATCTAAACTATGAACAAGGTGGCTTATGCAGAAAATGTGAAAAAGATCAATCTTTTAGGAGCCATCTACCTAGAATACCATTGGGAAACTGTAACATGTTGTGTGGTATTTTCCTTATCCTGGATATCACCCAGCAGTAGGAAGGGATAAGGCAGGAGACAGGGAAAGGGCAGCAGGCGTGTGGTGTCACCCTTGCGGGAGGCAGCCACATGGTGGAGGTGACAGCTAGGGTCCCCTGTAGGCGGTAGGGAAAGGGCCGAGAACCCAATTAGGAAGGAAAAACTATCCAGGAGAATGAAAATACGCACAACAAAGGAGGGAATTGTGGGAGATATCCTATATGTATTTTATGTATTTTTGTAAACTGTGAAGATGCTATGTTGTGTTTCCAGTCTAAACCACTGGGGGAAGGGAACATCGCCCCCCCCCACCTCCACAAGAATTGCAGGAGCAGTGTGTGTGTACAAGAACTGGTCAAACCGGCTCTAACTGGCAGAAACCTATCTAGGAATGTCTTTGTCTTCGACAAGCAGAGAGGAGAAACAGGATGTTCTTCTCATGAGACCAAATTCAAGAATGAACTGAGCGTGCTCACCGAAGTTCCTCCCAGATGGATGACAAGGATGACATCATAAGCTACCTCACAAATACCTCCCTCTATGAACGACCAATCAGCACGCTAAATAATGTAACTGTGTCCTAAATTGCCTGACTTCCTGTGTTGAAACTTATTTAAGTTTTACCCGCGCTTAATAAAGCTAGAGATTTTTTTGGGACACATGATGTAAGCCGTGTGGTCTTTGACAGGCTCTCCAGGCCTGCACATATTATTTAATTTGGAACGCACAGTATATCGAATAGCGAATTTTGCGCTAACATCAGTTTATTAATGCCCATCATGACGATTGGGTCTGTCTTTTACCATGGGTGGAGTTGTCGTACAATCAGCATGTGAGTGACTCCACCAAAAATTCTTTTTGTATTGTATATGGCTGACAACCCGGGATTCCCTTGCTGATCTCCACCATTGCTGAGGTACCAACACCAGTTGCATCAGCAAAGGGTTTTGCCAGGACATGGCAGGACAGCAAGGCTAAGCTTAAAAATTCAGTAGCTACTCTGAAGAGGCTTGCTGATCGCAAGAGCAGGGTACCTCCATGATTTTCATCTGGGGATAAAGTTTGGCTGTCCTCCAAACATATCAAGTTGAGGATACCATCCTTTAAGTTCGCCCTGTGGTTTTTGGGCCCGTTTGAAGTTCTGCAGAGAATTAATTCGGTCACTTACAATATCAGACTCCCTCCCTCCCTTGGTATTCCCAACTCTTTTCATGTATTTCTGCTTAAACATTTGATACTCAGCAGGTTTTCCAGAAAAACCCAAACCAATGTTTGCCCAGATTCATTCTGAAGACACCTTTGAGGAAAAATATTCTTGATGTCAAGAGGGTAAGGAATAAAACCTATTTTCTAGTGGATTGGAAGGGTTATAGGCGTGAGGAGAGGTCATGGGAGCCCTCCAAGAACATATACACCCCCAGCTCATTTGGAGATTCCTTCAGAGTAACTAGAAGGGGAGGAGGGTGGCTTAGGAAAGGGGTACTGTTAGGTATAGGAGACAGGTCTGCTGCTCTGCCCTGTCTGTTATCTGAGTTAGTATTTATTTTGCTCCAGCATCTCTGGAGTTAACAGCTGCTGACTCCTGCCCCCAGATGGAGGCTGTTTGCCAATCGCTCCACTATATAGCTCCCTCAGATCTGGTATCCAGTGCTTCCAGGTTGTTGTTCTTCTATAATGGCTCGTGGCTACTGCTCCTGCAGTATCTCTGTGACAACTGATCTCATGTCTGCTGTAGCTGTAAGCTACTTGGGTACTCATGTATCTTGACGCCAGGAGGAAGTCCTGATGGAGTCAAGATTGAAAGGGGAATGACGCCCCCTGTACGTGATTGGCTGGACAGCAGGGTCGACTGCAGGTCCTGGCAGCTCACTAACAAAGAATGTGAAAAGCATACAGCGGCCCCCCAATGCAGCCGTGCAGGCCCATGTGCAAGTGCCTTCCCTTCAGGCACTCCAGAAGGATGCACCCCCCTATGTGTTGCTCTGGTAAGTGCTGAACGGGCTTACCAGCAGGGAGGCCACAGCGGCATGAGGTGCTTTACCAGTGGTGGCTGGCTGGCAGCGGGGAGTCGAGAGTGGCAGCGACAGACACTGTAAGAGCCGGGTGTCGCTGACAACTGCAGCACAGCACATATGTCACCTTCACCTGGGCCTGGCAGTGGGGAGGCGAGAGCAGCGGTGACAGACACAGTGAGAGCCGGCAGCCGCTCACAGCACAGGCTGTCAGACCCAGCCGGCAAACAGCGTGGGAGTACTGTGCGGGTAAGACTGAGGGAGTGAATGCAGGGAGCCAACAGCGACGGGACTGTCACACACATGTCAGACCAGCGGGTTAACAGTGCATGAGCCGTACAGAAGGAGCACTTGCAGGGAGGCAACAGCGCCGTGACTGTCACAGACAGCGGACCTACAGGGGTGGAGCAGAGCGGCATTGCAGCACCTTGTAGGACCTTTGGGTATTATGACAATCGGGAGATATGGGTGTGACTGGGGCATTCCTCCATGGAAGCCCTGTTAAACCCCTAGCTTCCGGTGGCATCAAGATACACCAGTACCAGCTACTTGTGCTTTATCCTGATCTTCTGTTTCTGCTCACATCTTCAGTTCCTGTTTCTGCTTGGTATGTCCTGTTCTAGTTAGGGCCTTGACAAGGTTATTCAGACCCCAGGTTCCAGCTCAGGGCCATGCTTATCAGGACAATTACTCCGCTCTGTTAGGCAGGGACTTCATTACCTAATTCTAGCTCAGGGCTAGCTCAGTCACAGTCTCTGCCTTGTACCAAGCTACGTGTCGAGGCGTGAGCATCCAGTCTCTGGGTCGGCTGTCAGTTCTTCTGGGTGTTTTCCCCTTGCTCGGAGGAACGAAACAGTGCTTCCACATCCAAATACGTAACACTCCCTATGTAACAGAATATAACTACTATAATAGTGTCCCCTATGTACAAGAATATAACTACTATAATTCTGCTCCATATGTATAAGAATATAACTGCTATAATACTGCCTCCTATGTACAAGAATATAACTACTATAATACTGCTCCTATGTACAAGAATATAACTACTATAATACTGCCCCTATATACAGGAATATAACTACTATAATACTACCCCTATGTACAAGAATATAACTACTAACATATAGACCAACTTTCTCAGTTGTTATGCACTGGCCCCCTCCCATACCCACTCTTCCTGTATAGGGCTAATTTGATTGATTTGCTGTTATTAAGGATTCTCAGGATATGAAATTCAGCTTTAAAGAAATCAATTAGTTTGTAATTGGTAATATTACAGGATCTGGCTGAGAGAAAACCCATAAAATTACCTTAAGTGACTCTTTATGTAATGATGTGAAATTCTCCGCGCCGATATTGTGAGATTATAATAGATTACAAATGGATGAATTTAATATTTAATGCCATCCTTTCTGGACCAGGTGAATGTTTGTGCAGAGACAAGGTATGTAGAGGACATCTCGGAAGGCATAGGGGGTCAGGAGGACAAGGTAATGGGTTTCCAAGTGCAACTATTATTAGAAATAACTAGTAATAGAGATGAGCGAGCACCAAAATGCTCGGGTGCTCGTTACTCGGGATGAAATTTTCGCAATGCTCGAGGGTTCGTTTCGAATAACGAACCCCATTGAAGTCAATGGGCGACCCAAGCATTTTTGTATTTCGCCGATGCTCGCTAAGGTTTCCATGTGTGAAAATCTGGGCAATTCAAGAAAGTGATGGGAACGACACAGCAACGGATAGGGCAGGCGAGGGGCTACATGTTGGGCTGCATCTCAAGTTCCCAGGTCCCACTATTAAGCCACAATACCGGCAAGAGTGGGCCCACCCCCCCTCCCAACAACTTTTACTTCTGAAAAGCCCTCATTAGCATGGCATACCTTAGCTAAGCACCACACTACCTACAACAAAGCACAATCACTGCCTGCATGACACTCTGCTGCCACTTCTCCTGGGTTACATGCTGCCCAACCCCCCTGCCCCCTGCATGACGCAGTGTCCACAGCGCACACCAAACTGTCCCTGCACAGCCTTCAGCTGCCCTCATGCCACACCACCCTCATGTCTATTTATAAGTGCGTCTGCCATGAGGAGGAACTGCAGGCACACACTGCAGAGGGTTGGCACGGCTAGGCAGCGACCCTCTTTAAAAGTGGTGGGGCGATAGCCCACAATGCTGTACAAAAGCAATGAGAAATATAATCCTGTGCCACCGCCATCAGGAGCTGCACACGTGGGCATAGCAATGGGGAACCTCTGTGCCACACACTATTCATTCTGTCAAGGTGTCTGCATGCCCCAGTCAGACTGGTAATATGTACCTTAACAGTAACCGCGTTGGTGGTAATGTGGTGGTGACTGCGGACCTAGTAGCGCGGTTGTATTTTGTTGGTTTTCGGAATGTGGCCAGGATTAAAGGGGTTGTCCCGCGGCAGCAAGTGGGTCTATACACTTCTGTATGGCCATATTAATGCACTTTGTAATGTACATTGTGCATTAATTATGAGCCATACAGAAGTTATCAAAAGTTTTATACTTACCTGCTCCGTTGCTGGCGTCCTCGTCTCCATGGTGCCGACTAATTTTCGGCCTCCGATGGCCAAATTAGCCGCGCTTGCGCAGCCCGGGTCTTCTGCGGTCTTCAATGGGGCCGCTCGTGCAGAATGCCGACTCCATGTAGCTCCGCCCCGTCACGTGCCGATTCCAGCCAATCAGGAGGCTGGAATCGGCAATGGACCGCACAGAAGAGCTGCGGTCCACGGAGGGAGCAGACCCCGGCAGCCATCTTCAGCAGGTGAGTATGAAGACGCCGGACCGCCGGGATTCAGGTAAGCACTCTCCGGTTTGTTTTTTTAACCCCTGCATCGGGGTTGTCTCGCGCTGAACGGGGGGGGGGGGGTTAAAAAAAAAAAAAAACCTGTTTCGGCGCGGGACAACCCCTTTAAGTTGGCCGTGGCGGGGGATGTTTTTGAGGCACTACGTGTCCTCTCCACGTGTCCGTGGTTATATGCACCTTAACAGTAACCGCATTGGTGGTAATGTGGTGGTGACTGCGGACCTAGTAGCGCGGTTTTATTTTGTTGGTTTTCGGAATGTGGCCAGGATTAAGTGGGCCGTGGCGGGGGGATGGTGGGGGGGCTCTCTTGTTGTGTCGGTAAAGGTGAAATTCTTGGACTGCCACCAGACGAACCAATGCAAAGGCATTTGCCAAGAATGTTTTCATTGTTGGAGGAGGAGGGGGATGTTTTTGAGGCACTACGTGTCCTCTCCACGAGGCCGTGGTTATATGCACCTTAACAGTAACCGCGTTGGTGGTAATGTGGTGGTGACTGCGGACCTAGTAGCGCGGTTTTATTTTGTTGGTTTTCGGAATGTGGCCAGGATTAAGTGGGCCGTGGCGGGGGATGTTTTTGAGGCACTACGTGTCCTCTCCACGTGTCCGTGGTTATATGCACCTTAACAGTAACCGCGTTGGTGGGAAATGGCCTCGCCGCCATCATGTCTTTGGGAAGCCTCTGTTTCCACACCCCAGAGACATACCATTAGCAGCGGTATAGGCAGAGCCCATAATTCGTAACATTTCAGCCGTAGCATTAGGACAGGCCCCACTAACATATCACTAGCAGCATTATAGGGGGAGCACAGTATTAGTTCCATTTCAGTAATAGTAGCACTCAAGACAGGCCCCAGTAACAATTCCGAAGCAGCAGTATAAGAGGAGCATAGTCTAAGTTCCGTTTAAGTAATAGTAGCAGCCTACACAGGCCCCAGGAACAATTCCGAAGCAGCAGTATAGTGGGAGCGCAGTCTTAGTTCCATTTCAGTAGCTGCAGTATAGCCAAGGCCCAAGTTACATTTATGTAGCTAAAGTGTAGGCCAACCCCACACACCTTTCTGTACCATGAGTGCAGGCGAAGAACATAGAAATTGCTATGATTACACTGTAGGTGAGGACCCAAAAAATTTGGTGTACCAACAGTACGAATGTACCTCAGTAAAAATTAGCCATGCCCAACCAAGATGGCAGGTGAAACCCATTAATCGCTTTGGTTAATGTGGCTTAAGTGGTAACTAGGCCTGGAGGCAGCCCAGTTTAACGAAAAATTGGTTCAAGTTAAAGTTCCAACGCTTTTAAGAGCATTGAAACGTATAAAACATTTTTAGAAAAATTATATGAGTGAGCCTTGTGGCCCTAAGAAAAATTGCCCGTTCAGCGTGATTACGTGAGGTTTCAGGAGGAGGAGCAGGAGGAGAAGGAGGAATATTATACACAGATTGATGAAGCAGAAATGTCCCCGTTTTGGATGGTGAGAGAGAACGATGCTTCCATCCGCGGGTGCAGCCTACGTATTGCTTAGGTATAGCTGCTGTCCGCTGGTGGAGAAGAGAAGTCTGGGGAAATCCAGGCTTTGTTCATCTTGATGAGTGTTAGCCTGTCGGCACTGTCGGTTGACAGGCGGGTACGCTTATCTGTGATGATTCCCCCAGCCGCACTAAACACCCTCTCCGACAAGACGCTAGCCGCAGGACAAGCAAGCACCTCCAGGGCATACAGCGCTAGTTCAGGCCACGTGTCCAGCTTCGACACCCAGTAGTTGTAGGTGGCAGAGGCGTCACGGAGGACGGTCGTGCGATCGGCTACGTACTCCCTCACCATCCTTTTACAGTGCTCCCGCCGACTCAGCCTTGACTGGGGAGCGGTGACACAGTCTTGCTGGGGAGCCATAAAGCTGTCCAGGCCCTTAAAGACTGTTGCACTGCCTGGGCTGTACATGATGCTCGATCTCCGCACCTCCCCTGCTACCTGGCCCTCGGAACTGCGCCTTCTGCCACTAGCGCTGTCGGATGGGAATTTTACCATCAGCTTGTCCGCCAGGGTCTTGTGGTATAGCAACACTCTCGAACCCCTTTCCTCTTCGGGAATGAGAGTGGGAAGGTTCTCCTTATAGCGTGGGTCGAGCAGTGTGTACACCCAGTAATCCGTAGTGGCCAGAATGCGTGTAACGCGAGGGTCACGAGAAACGCATCCTAACATGAAGTCAGCCATGTGTGCCAGGGTACCTGTACGCAACACATGGCTGTCCGCACTAGGAAGATCACTTTCAGGATCCTCCTCCTCCTCCTCCTCAGGCCATACACGCTGAAATGATGACAGGCAAGCAGCATGGGTACCGTCAGCAGTGGGCCAAGCTGTCTCTTCCCCCTCCTCCTCATCCTCCTCATGCTCCTCCTCCTCCTCCTGAACGCGCTGAGATATAGACAGGAGGGTGCTCTGACTATCCAGCGACATACTGTCTTCCCCCGGCTCTGTTTCCGAGCGCAAAGCGGCTGCCTTTATGGTTTGCAGGGAACTTCTCAAGATGCATAGCAGAGGAATGGTGACGCTAATGATTGCAGCATCGCCGCTCACCACCTGGGTAGATTGCTCAAAGTTTCGAAGGACCTGGCAGATGTCTGCCAAGCAGGCCCACTCTTCTGAAAATAATTGAGGAGGCTGACTCCCACTGCGCCGCCCATGTTGGAGTTGGTATTCCACTATAGCTCTACGCTGCTCATAGAGCCTGGCCAACATGTGGAGCGTAGAGTTCCACCGTGTGGGCACGTCGCACAGCAGTCGGTGCACTGGCAGATTAAAGCGATGTTGCAGGGTGCGCAGGGTGGCAGCGTCCGTGTGGGACTTGCAGAAATGTGCGCAGAGCCGGCGCACCTTTACGAGCAGGTCTGACAAGCGTGGGTAGCTTTTCAGAAAGCGCTGAACCACCAAATTAAAGATGTGGGCCAGGCATGGCACGTGCGTGAGGCTGCCGAGCTGCAGAGCCGCCACCAGGTTACGGCCGTTGTCACACACGACCATGCCCGGTTGGAGGCTCAGCGGCGCAAGCCAGCGGTCGGTCTGCTCTGTCAGACCCTGCAGCAGTTCGTGGGCCGTGTGCCTCTTATCTCCTAAGCTGAGTAGTTTCAGCACGGCCTGCTGACGCTTGCCCACCGCTGTGCTGTCACGCCGCGCGACACCGACTGCTGGCATCTTGATTGCGAGACAGAGGTTGCGGAGGAGGAGGAGGAGGAGGGTGCTTTAGTGGAGGAAGCATACACCGCCGCAGATACCAGCACCGAGCTGGGGCACGCAATTCTGGGGGTGGGTAGGACGTGAGCGGTCCCAGGCTCTGACTCTGTCCCAGCCTCCACTAAATTCACCCAATGTGCCGTCAGGGAGATGTAGTGGCCCTGGCCGCCTGTGCTTGTCCACGTGTCCGTTGTTAAGTGGACCTTGGCAGTAACCGCTTTGGTGAGGGCGCGTACAATGTTGCGGGAGACGTGGTCGTGCAGGGCTGGGACGGCACATCGGGAAAAGTAGTGGCGACTGGGAACTGAGTAGCGCGGGGCCGCCGCCTCCATCATACTTTTGAAGGACTCCATTTCCACAACCCTATACGGCAGCATCTCAAGGCTGATGAATTTGGCTATGTGGACGGTTAACGCTTGAGCGTGCGGGTGCGTGGCGGCGTACTTGCGCTTGCGCTCAAACACTTGCGCTAGCGACGGCTGGACGGTGCGGTGCGAGACATTGGTGGATGGGGCCGAGGACAGCGGAGGTGAGGGTGTGGGTGCAGGCCAGGAGACGGTAGTGCCTGTGTCCTCAGAGCGGGGTTGGATCTCAGTGGCAGGTTGGGGCACAGGGGGAGAGGCAGCGGTGCAAACCGGAGGCGGTGAACGGCCTTCGTCCCACCTTGTGGGGTGCTTGGCCATCATATATCTGCGCATGCTGGTGGTGGTGAGGCTGTTGGTGGTGGCTCCCCGGCTGATCTTGGCGCGACAAAGGTTGCACACCACTGTTCGTCGGTCGTCAGGCGTCTCTGTGAAAAACTGCCAGACCTTAGAGCACCTCGGCCTCTGCAGGGTGGCATGGCGCGAGGGTGTGCTTTGGGAAACAGTTGGTGGATTATTTGGTCTGGCCCTGCCTCTACCCCTGGACACCGCACTGCCTCTTGCAACCTGCCCTGCTGCTGCCCGTGCCTCCCCCTCTGAAGACCTGTCCTGTGTAGGCGTTGCACACCAGGTGGGGTCAGTCACCTCATCGCCCTGCTGCTCTTCCTCCGAATCCTCTGTGCGCTCCTCCCTCGGACTTACTGCCCTTACTACTACCTCACTGCAAGACAACTGTGTCTCATCGTCATCGTCCTCCTCACCCACTGAAAGGTCTTGAGACAGTTGCTGGAAGTCCCCAGCCTCATCCCCCGGACCCCGGGAACTTTCGAATGGTTGGGCATCAGTGACGATAAACTCCTCTGGTGGTAGAGGAACCACTGCTGCCCAATCTGAGCAGGGGCCCGAGAACAGTTCCTGGGAGTCTGCCCGCTCCTGAGCATGTGTCATTGTAGTGGAGTGAGGAGGCTTGGAGGAAGGAGGAGTAGCAGCCAGAGGATTTGGATTTGCAGCACTGGACGGCGCAGAACTGTGGGTGGATGATAGCTTGCTCGAAGCACTTTCTGCCATCCATGACAGGACGTGCTCACACTGCTCATTTTCTAATAAAGGTCTCCCGCGTGGACCCATTAATTGGGCGATGAATGTGGGGACGCCAGAAACGTGCCTCTCTCCTAATCGCGCAGCAGTCGGCTGCGATACACCTTGATCAGGAGCTCGCCCTGTGCCCACACCCTCACTTGGGCCTACGCGTCCTCGGCCACGTCCACGTCCTCTAGGCTTACCCCTACCCCTCAGCATGCTGTATTACCAGTGATTTCCCAGGCAGCAAATAAATTGGCGCAAGCCTGCAGGACAAATAGAATGTTTCCCTTTTTGGGAAACGGAGGGCCCACTGACTATATTCAATCAGATAAGATATGTGTTGCACAGAAATGCAGTTATATGAAGTGCAGCAGAGCAGTTACTTTTCACAGGCAGCAAATAAATTGGCGCAAGCCTGCAGGACAAATAGAATGTTTCCCTTTTTGGGAAACGGAGGGCCCACTGACTATATTCAATCAGATAAGATATGTGTTGCACAGAAATGCAGTTATATGAAGTGCAGCAGAGCAGTTACTTTTCACAGGCAGCAAATAAATTGGCGCAAGCCTGCAGGACAAATAGAATGTTTCCCTTTTTGGGAAACGGAGGGCCCACTGACTATATTCAATCAGATAAGATATGTGTTGCACAGAAATGCAGTTATATGAAGTGCAGCAGAGCAGTTACTTTTCACAGGCAGCAAATAAATTGGCGCAAGCCTGCAGGACAAATAGAATGTTTCCCTTTTTGGGAAACGGAGGGCCCACTGACTATATTCAATCAGATAAGATATGTGTTGCACAGAAATGCAGTTATATGAAGTGCAGCAGAGCAGTTACTTTTCACAGGCAGCAAATAAATTGGCGCAAGCCTGCAGGACAAATAGAATGTTTCCCTTTTTGGGAAACGGAGGGCCCACTGACTATATTCAATCAGATAAGATATGTGTTGCACAGAAATGCAGTTATATGAAGTGTAGCAGAGCAGTTACTTTTCACAGGCAGCAAATAAATTGGCGCAAGCCTGCAGGACAAATAGAATGTTTCCCTTTTTGGGAAACGGAGGGCCCACTGACTATATTCAATCAGATAAGATATGTGTTGCACAGAAATGCAGTTATATGAAGTGCAGCACAGCGGTTACTTTTCCCAGGCAGGAAATAAATTGGCGCAAGACTGCAGGACAAATACAATTTTTCCCTTTTTTGGAAACGGAGGGCCCACTGACTATATTCAATCAATAATATATGTCTTCTGGCCCTGCCTACACAATTCTCTCCCTGTAGTATTACTGCAAGGCGCAATGCTCTGCAGACAGCCGATTTTGAAAAGAAAAAAATATGCAACACTGCTAACAGCAGCCTGCACAGTACTGCACACGGATAGATGTGGCCCTAAGAAGGACCGTTGGGGTTCTTGAAGCCTACACTCACTCCTAACACTTTCCCTACCTAAGCACCACTTCTGTCCCTGTAGTATTACTGCAAGGCGCAATGCTCTGCAGACTGCCGATTTTGAAAAAAAAAAAATTTGTGCAACACTGCTAACAGCACCCTCCACAGTACTGCACACGGATAGATGTGGCCCTGAGAAGGACCGTTGGAGTTCTTGAAGCCTACACTCACTCCTAACACTCTCCCTACAGCAGCACCAGCAGCAGCACTTTCCCTCAGCTAACTCAGTCACAAGGCATCTGAGGCGAGCCGCGGGAGGGGCCGACTTTTATACTCGGGTGACATCTGATCGCCCCAGCCACTCACAGCAGGGGGGTGGTATAGGGCTTGAACGTCACAGGGGGAAGTTGTAATGCCTTCACTGTCTTTCAATTGGCCAGAAAAGCGCGCTAACGTCTCAGAGAGGAAACTGAAAGTAACCGGAACACCGCGTGGTGCTCGTTAAGAGTAACGAGCATCCCGAACACCCTAATATTCGCACGAATATCAAGCTCGGACGAGTACGTTCGCTCATCTCTAACTAGTAATGAACTTGTACTTTTAAGATACATTATTTTTTCAAGGACAGTTTCTATTTTGAATAATAGCATTAGGGGATAATGTCCAGGTAGTCATCAGGCCTATGTTATGTCACCATGTGGTTGAGTGACTAGCAATTGGTTGCCCTACAACATGACTCTCCTGCTGTTGCAAAACTACAGCTCCCAGCTTGACCTTACTGTCCTAACATGCTAACATGTAAGGAGCTAAACCATTTTTAATGGGAGGAACCCATTAGCATCTTTTTTGAGGGTGCACTGATAAGTCTTGTTATCTGAGTGGAGTAGAAGAGAGGCTAGTAGGTGCCCTAAGTTGCCACACCTAGAGACTCTATTCAACTACATAGTCCTTCCCTGGTTTTATGGCGTAGGTAATTGTAGTTCTGCAACAAAGAAAGAGCCAAACCATGATGACTGGCTTCCCTGTGGAGACAACAATATGCCACCATGGTAATACAATAGTGAGACCAGTAGGAGCTCCTGAATTAGAACTAAAGATATCATCACACCTGACGTGGTGAGGTTTCTTATTATGAGGAACTTAACATACTTCATTGAAGTATGTATCAACTTTATATGAGGTCCACCAATGGGTTATGTCATCAGGGTGTAGAGGAAGGGAGGCCAGTAGGTGCCCTTAGTTGCCTACCCCTGGGTCAACTTCCCAATTGTTTAGTTTTCTCCGGGCCCATACACACATTAGGGTCCTTTTACATCTTCATAGATGAACAACTGTCTGTTCACATGGGCCAATTAGCATTTGATTTTTATGCCTGCCTAAACTGAACAGATGAAAAGCAAATGAATTATTGTCCATTGTTGGCAGTGTTTACACTAAATGATTCATTCAGTTTTGCATGATCCAGCAATAAAACTTAACAATATTCATTCCATGTTAAAGTACCCTTAGATAACAAGAGTTTCTATTCCATCCAGATACAGAACCCTATATAAACATGGATTATATAACATGCAGAACTGGTGAAAAGAGAAACTAAAGACATTTATATTCAATGTCAGTGTCTAAAACTACAGTCATTGTGGAATAATATAACAGATCGATATTCTCAACATAGAACGCAATGGATTCTTAGGACTACTTTGAATAGGGATCAGTATTCTCTCCATAGGCATCAAAAGAGTCTCAAATATGGATCACTGACTTCTATGAATCTTTTCTAGGGGGGAAATACAGATCCCTCTTCTCCACATAAAAGTTAATGGAGTATTTTTAGACTCTCTTGGATTCTATGGTGAGAATTCTAATCTATATTAAGAAGACCCGTAGTAACTGAGGTCTAAGATGAGGCCTTAGATTTTATTGCCTTCTATGCTGAGAATACAGGTCCCTAATATAAATCCCTGTTGTCCAAGTCTATTGACTTGTATGTAGAGGGATGGATATTTCCCCACAAAATACCCACCATAATCAAACATCCCTACTTTAGACTATTAAGGCTTATGGGAGGGAGTTCTGATCCCTATTCCACGGAGTCAATAGATCTGTCATTTTCAACCCCACTGATTTCAAGATGGGAAACCTGGATCTATTTTATGCTTTTCACTGGTTCTTTATTTACCACTAATTAAATTGGGATTCTGTGAATCGAGAGTGAAGTGAATTTTCCATGTTACTCTCATTCTTTTTACCAACAGTCTATGCTTGCAGCAAATACTGGAACTTGTAGTTCTCTGAAACAAACTCTTAATTATTATTTTTATTTAGTTACTCATTTGTATAGTGCGTACATAATTACTGACAGATTTCCTTGCACTAATGAGATCGAAATAGAAGAAGTTCCCGCTTTCCCTGGTGAAGGTGTGATAGTGCCCCTTTATTGTTGGGTAATGTGATAATTGCGCTTACTAATGAGAAGGTAATCACAATATAATACTATTTGCTACAAAAATATTAATTATTCTTTTAAGCCTCGAGCATTCGGCTTTTTATGAAAGATCCCACTAGCAGCAAATCCATTAATCAGAACATTGCCTACTACATTGAAGATGATGGAGAGGTGGCAAACCTATTAAATAGTTTCTTTTCAAGTGATGCAGGGGACCAAAATGAACACCTTCACAAAATATCTCATACCTAACGCAGGAGGAAGTGGGGAACCGGTTAAAGAAGATTAAAATCGATAAATCGCCAGGCCCAGATGGAATACACCCAAGGGTACTGTGAGGGTTATGAACATATTAATTTATATATGTATGTATCTTTGATACACGTTTCCGGAGGCTTTAGGCCTAAATTGTACACTCTATTCTGTGTCCTATGAAAAGCTCTGATAAATGCTTGTACATTTAGGTTAGTACTTAATTACATTAAGTAGAGGTGTAATCTTAAATGTCCATCATGTCTCCAAGATCTTGTTAATCTCGTTACAATGATCAAAGGATAATGGAATGCTTCGATCATTTACTGCTGTCTAGGGCATGTGATTAAAATGTAGATTGTGATAAAGAATGAAGGTACTAGACAGTCAGTCTACATTCCAACAAAAGAAGCCATGTTTATTGAGAAAACGCAATTATTCACCACCTTAGTACTTTGACCTCAGTATAACAGATTGAACTTTGTAACACTAGCCTTTGCGCTGATACGCCTACTGATACGCCTACTGATACGCCTACTGATACTCCTTCTATTTTTTGTATAAGAAATGACAATGTACAGAATAAACACAGATTGCTTCTAGACACAGGCCTGATCTCTGTGTTTCATTGCTTTCTCACGGCGGCCGCCATAACCACCTCTGATTTGGAGCCTCACAGCATATTGACGGAACATTGAATTCCATAACAGTAATTGGTGCCCAGAACGTGGGGCTTGAAGGAACAAGAGGACCACCTGCACCTCAAACCCCCTCGGACCCAGATGGGATAAGGAGCCACTCGGAACCACGGATTTACAAAAACTGTGCAGTAAGGTAATGGCTTTATCTTGCCACAATCTATCCGTGCTTCTTGGCTGCTCCTTTCCTGTCCGAGGGGTAAGAAGTGCATGCCTCTTATAAATCTTCAAGCTTTTTTTTTTTTTTTTTTTTTTTTAAGAATTCATATGGTGGGCTGAATATGCTGTGCAGGTGTTCTTTAACTGTTATTGTCTTTATTTGTTACTTTGCATGGTTAGTGTACAGAATATGAAACCCTCTTGCCGATCTCTGGAAGGCATGGTATAAATTGTACCAGGGAAGCCTAAAATTTTCAGGGGATAAAATCCCTGATGGGAGCCTCTTATAGGTATAAGAGAAGTAGTTGAGACGGTGAGACAAGTGACTTACAGACAAGTGAGGAAGTACTGACACTTAAAAAAAAAAGTAGTAACTGACATTCAAATGTTTTTGTCTTTATGTGTGCCTGTTTATGCACGAGTGAGTGATTGATGAGTTGACCTGATCGACGGAACCTGACCTCCGGGGTGCAAATATAAATCTCTGTGTCCCGTGTTAACAGGAACCTGATCAGTGACGCTGAAAGGAGTCCCTAACAAGGCCACGATTCTGGACAGGGCCCCCTGCAGTTCCGTTTGTATATTTCAACGGTCAGGGGATTGTTTTATGTGTATGAAAGGATAAAATAATAAGCCTCTTGGTGTACATAAACCGCCAGCCATGGGCAATACTGCTGGTAAAGAGGATAAGGTATGGAAGACAGCTAAAGAAATTGTACAAGAAAGAGAAGGCAGAGCTGCAGTTGGTAGAGGATGTGATAAATTGTTTAAGCACATAGGATATAAAGGGACAGGAGTATTAGATCTCCAGCAGTGGGAAAGGTTTTCAGACAGTCATGCTGGGTGGGCAAAAGATAATGGATTACAGGAAATGTTGAATAGTTGGAAAAAGGCAAGTAGAGATATAGAAGATGCAGGATATCAGAGAAAAGAATTCAAAGGACAGATATATTTTGCTCCCCCATTGCCAGGTCAGTTCCCTCTTCCACCTCCACCCCCTCCTTCATCTCAATTCCAACAGTCTCCCCCACCCTATGCCAAGCCATCCACTCCAAGGTCAAACACTGGACAGGAGGGATGGACCTGCTGGCATTGTGGACAACAAAACCCGGATTGGAGAGAGAGCTGCCCTGCTTGCGGAGCTCCTCGGCACAAACCGGTTATGCCTATGCTCACTAGATCCAAGGCTAGTGAGTGGAAGCATGGAGAAGAGGACAAGGAGGAGATGCAGGGAGCGGAGAGTGGTATAGGAGCTGATGTAACACAGAGGGAAGGCAGAAGGAGCCAATATGATATGACCTCACAAAAAGTTAAATATAGACCATGGACACCTCAAGAGCATATGTCACTTATACAGCAATTACCAGACCCCATGACCAGACCTATGCCTTTCTTTAGACAGATAGCACAAATACAAGACACATACTCTGCAACATCAGCTGATCTGGGTCCTTTGATTATGTTAAAAACAGGGGAGGCAGTGGGAACTATAATTTTAAATTATGTGAAAGACTATTGTGGCACAGATTGGGATAAAATTAAACATAGAGAATTAAAAAGTGGTAAGATATTTTTAATTGGTCTAGAACGTTGGGCAAAAGAAAAATTAAAAGAATCCTCCCTGTCTCTTTCTAATGTCACACAAGAGAAGGATGAAAGTGTAGAGCAATTTTATGCCCGCCTTCAACAACGTTGGTCAGATCTGGGGTATAGGGGCATACAAGAATTGGGTGACCATGTACTTAGCATGGCCTTTGTAGAGGGGTTGCGAGAACCCTTGAGGTCTAAACTCATGGATAACAAGCCTGAGTGGAGACAATATGAAGCAGCAGGCCTGGTGCAAGCAGCCAAGGGCATTGAACTAAATTTAAAAATCAAAAAAGGACATAGCTCTGTTATGATAGCACAATACAGCACAGGAGAGAACAAAATAAAATGGGGCACCCATCCCAAACATAACCTTAAGTGCCATTTCTGTGGTAAGCCTGGGCACTTTAAACGGGAGTGTAGAAAATTCCTCCAGCAGAGGGGTAGTGAACAACCCACAAAAGCACGAGTCGCCAAGGGAGAAATAGAAAACCAAGATTGAATAGTCGGCGACCCTCTGCCCTTCTTCCCCATGAGCAATGTAAAAGAGGGTGTGGCAATTTTTCTTAAAGGGGAAGTACTCAATAAGGAAATTCCTTTCCTTGTTGATACAGGGGCAGCAACCTCAGTCATCCAAAGCCACCTAATTCCTCGAGCATACCGGCAAAATACAGCTCAAACTGTTGTAGGTCTTGAAGGAGTTCCTAAGAAACTTCAGGAAACAGACCCTCTCCCCATAAAATTCAGAGACCAGACAGTGTTAACAAAACTATTGGTGAGTGATGATATTCCACTGTCAGTTATGGGCACAGACATACTCTCTGCCCTGTCAGCTTCCATTCAGTTTACTGAAGAAGGAACAGTGCAGATTGATTTTGCAAAAACAAACGCAGAACAATTTTGCCAGATGGTGGCTTCTCTAGATGATCCACAGCCAATTTTCCTCTTAACTACAGAAGAGGAAATAATATTACAGGAAGTTTCACAGGAACTCTGGGCCAAGTCCAAAACAGATATTGGTCATATGAATGTGACACCCATGGTAGTCACACTAAAACCAGGATGCGTAGCCCCCCAAGTAAAACAATATCCATTGGGTAGGGCCCAAGAGGATTCTATAGGCCCACAAATTACAGACTTAATTCAAATGGGGGCACTACGGGAAATAACATCACCAGCCAATACTCCCCTCTTCCCAGTTAAAAAGAAAACACAAAAGGGACAACCAGATGTTTATCGCATGGTACATGATCTTCGGGAAATTAATAAAGTAACTGTACTCGACACCCCAGTAGTGCCAAATCCACATACGCTTTTAGCACAAGTCCAGCCCACTGCGACATTTTTTACAGTGATAGATCTTGCAAATGCGTTTTTCAGTGTACCGATCCATCCGGATTGCCAGTACCTTTTTGCTTTTACCTTCAAGGGTAAACAATACGCTTGGACCGTCCTGCCACAAGGTGCGCAGAATTCTCCAAACATGTACACCCAGGCACTCCAGTCTGTTTTGCAGGCCTGGACTCCGCCTGATGGAACTGTGCTGTTGCAATATGTTGATGACCTTCTGCTTTGTGCTGAGGATCTGAAAACATGTCAATCTGCATCCATTTCTCTTCTAAAATTTTTAGCAGAAAATGGCTGCAAGGCTTCAAAGGAAAAATTACAGCTTTGTAAACAAAAGGTTGTGTTTCTAGGCCATTGCCTAGCTCAAGGAACCAAACATCTCACAGAAGAACGAAAAGCTGCAGTTCAAGCCATTTCTGTACCTTCTTCTGCTGCCAAACTCTGCACCTTTTTGGGGCTTGTCTCATACTGCCGTCCTTGGATCCGTTCTGCCTCATCCCTGATGCAACCACTCTATGATTGTCTTCCAAGTGTTCCTTTCTCTCTCACTCCTGAAGCAACTGACAATTTCCATACACTAAAACTCTCTATTCTCAGTTCTCCAGCACTGGGAATTCCTAATTACACTCTACCTTTCACTCTCTTCTGCACTGAACTTTCTGGTCATGCGACGGCAGTGTTGACACAAAAACATGGAGGACGTCCACGGCCACTTGGGTATTACTCCATGAGATTGGATCTGGTGGCCCGAGGAGCCCCCTCCTGTGTCCGTGCGGTAGCAGCAGTACAAGCAATGGTTGACAAATCTTCTGAGTTGGTCCTGGACTACCCCCTAGTGGTTCTCACCCCCAATGACATCCAGAGTATACTCACTCAAGTACAACCTAAACACCTGTCTCTAGCTCGTCAAATAAGGTTACAATGTGCCTTGCTCATGCCTCCTAACATCTCCTTCCAACGGTGCACTACCTTGAACCCGGCTACTCTTCTTCCAATCGAGTATCCCGATTCAAATGGGGGGGGGGGGATTTGGGTACTGCAGATCAGTTATTTTTAAATTCTGTACAGCATGATTCTGATTTATTTGATTCAAAACACCAGCATGATTGGCTAGAATTGATGCAGCAAGAAACTGCAGGCTTTGAATCAGTTACTGAAACGCCTATTGACAATGCACATTTTGAGCTTTTTGTAGATGGTTCACGGTACCAAGGTGAGGATGGCCGATTCCATACCGGGTATGCAGTAGTCACACAACATGATGTCCTAAAAGCAGAAGCTCTGCCTCCGCATGTCTCAGCACAAGAAGCGGAATTGAAGGCCCTCACTCAGGCGTGTAGAGTGGCAGAAGGTAAAACAGCAAACGTTTACACTGATTCCAGGTATGCATTTGGCATAGCTCATGATTACGGCCCAATATGGAAGGCCAGACAATTTTTAACTTCTGTAGGACAACCCATTAAGAATGGTGCAGCAGTACAGAACCTTATGAAAGCCCTACTCCTACCGGATAAAGTAGCAATCCTAAAGGTGAAAGCTCATACTAAAGCCGACACTGCAGAAGCAAAAGGCAACGCCCTCGCAGACTTCACAGCAAAGGCAGCGGCCCTCAAACCATGGAAGAAAGAAGAAAAGAAGATACTGACCGCACAAGTCAGAGACTATGATTTGGACTTTGATAAAAATATGGACATTGATGTACTAAAGACATTACAGTCACAAGCCAGCAAAGAAGAAAAAGATAAATGGACTAATATGGGAGCAGTAGAACAGGGTGGCGTATGGCAAACATTCAGTAGAACTTGCCTACCACGATCCCTGTACCCCATGATGGCCCAGCTGATCCATGGAAAGACTCACCTATCGAAGGCAGCTATGCTACTGACGCTTGAGAGAGAATGGGTGGCCCCTGGGTTCTCTGTAACTGCTGCATCATTTGTCCAATCTTGTATGATCTGTGCCGTGAGCAACCCAGGACAGAAAGTAAAGGTCCCGCAAAAACACTTGCCTAGGCCACTCTACCCATTTCAGAGATTGCAAATTGACTATATTCAGCTCCCACGTGTGGGGAAATATGAATATCTGCTTGTTGTTGTTGATATCTTCTCAGGTTGGGTTGAGGCCTACACCATCACCAAGGCAACTGCTCAGGCAACAGCAAAGAAGCTCATGAATGAGGTAGTCTGCAGGTATGGGGTACCAGAGGTAATCGAGTCAGACAGGGGTACACATTTCACAGGTGAAATAATGCAACACATCATGTCTGCCCTGGGTATTTCCCAAGCATTTCACACCCCTTATCATCCACAAAGTAGTGGAAAGGTAGAAAGGATGAATGGTACCCTAAAACTAAAAATACAGAAAGCAATGAAAGAAACAGGCAAACCATGGACTGAGTGCCTCCCATTGGCCCTTTTCTCAGTCAGATATGTGCCTAACAGAAAAACAGGATTATCACCATATGAAATCTTGTTTGGGTGCGCACCCAGGTTGGGTCTGTACTTTCCACAGGTACTGCAGGCCCAGTATGGTACTCTAACTGACTATGTTATGTCCTTAAATGCACGCCTAAAGGCAACACACAATCAAGTGTTTTCTTCAATTCCAGATCCAAATTCTCTTGAAGGAACGCATGATCTGCAGCCCGGAGATTGGGTAGTGACAAAGAGACACGTGAGGAGGACATTGGAACCAAGGTTTGACGGCCCGTATCAAGTGCTGCTCACAACCAGTACAGCCGTCAAACTAGAGGGTAAAACCAATTGGGTACATGCCTCACATTGCAAAAAGGTTAAGAAACCACAATATGAGAGAAATGAGACTATTCCTGGTGCTTGGAATTCTCCTGCTTATCGCCAGGGCCTGGACCCTGACGCCAGCGGGAAAGTTGAAATTGGCACAAACTAAGGAAGGAGGTGTTGTTAGAAGCTACTGGGGTTGGGCAAATAAAACTAAAGCCAGACAGCAAGACGAGTTCATATGTGAAGGCAATCATAGGTGCATAATAGCCAATTTTACACTAGGAGAGACCAGTGGCTTATATGTCCCCTCCAATAAATTTAAAGGTCGTTCATATGTCATACAGGAAGGAGAGCATCCTTGGATAAACATTATCAGTAGAGTAAATATCTCATGCTATAAACTAACCCAAGGATGTGTGGCTCATATAGATAAGCAGTTCACATATGAGCATCTTTCAAAAACGTTAATGTGTAAGGGTGACCAAGTTGGAAGAGGAGGCACAAACCAGACAATATCTTTAAAAGATACATATACTCTCCTGTGCATTAATGGTACTCCTATAGCCAACTCTCTAATGTGGTTAAACCTTTTGACCGTCCTGGAAACAACCCCTGTGGTACACACTGACAATTTAGTTAGGCTCCCCCATACATGTAAAAATGTCTCAACCAAACAACAGAGGACCGTAGTGCAGTTTAATATATCTTTCCCTGTAATGAAATCATGCTCTAGAATGAAGAGAGAATGGTACGATACTCTTCTTGGAGGAATAGGAGCAGGCACAGGGGTTTTAAATTCAATAGATTTAGAAGTAATGAAAAATAAGATGGCAGGGGAAGGAAGAGATGTGTCTAATCTGGTCAATATTCAGGCACAATGGATGCCCTCCATATTCCTCCCCCAACATCTTGCATTAGGATATAATAAGGATGTATTAACGCTTTTTAATCTGAGTTTTGGGGTTCAAAATGATTTGTTTGTAAATATGAGTAAATTCATAAACTATACACAATGTAGCCTGCAACATGTATATATGATTCACGAGAAGGATAAAGCACAGTCAGATTTGATGACAAAGAATGAAAAATTGTGGAGAAATATTTTCAAGAATGTAATTCCAGTAGCATCCTGGATACGGCCCCGGGCTGATAGTGTAGAATGCTCTGATGAATATTGCACTGGAGAAATGACTTTTTATGATGTAAAGGACACAAGCCTGATGTGTAAGTTTGTAGTACTACCTGTGGTGTTCGGACCGCCTCTATATGCTTTCCAATATTGGTTGCCCAAGTTCACAGGTACTATGATTGATAGTGAAAATAAAACCCATGGCATAGAGAACTGTGAAGAAACACTGGATGGCCTAGTATGCGGACGGAGTACAGCCACATATGAGCCATGTTTCCTGCAGCCTTCAGTCAGCATATGTGATTGGACGGTGCTACCTGCGTCTTTCCATATGCTGATAGAAGTTGGCCCCCAATATATATGCTTTGTTACCAACCAAACTAAAACCACCAGTATGTATAATCTCACCACTCCATTTTCTGGATGTTTACAGAACATATCGGTGATACATTGGTTTACAGAAACTTACACCTTTTTGCCAGATGCTGAAGCTGCAATAAAGTATTACTGGCACCCAGATGCTATCCCTGTCAAATCTGACTATATCCTTGGGTAGAATCGTAAGACTAATGAAAGACACTGAACACCTTCAAAAGCATTTGGATGTTACTAACCTCTCCCTTATGGAATTAGAAAAACAAACTATATGGGTAGGAGATAAGTTGGTCAGCATAGGTAATAAAATCCAGATAGACACCGAATATAACTGGTATGATATTTTTACTGGATGGTCACCTACAGCAGGAAAGATGATGGATTTTATGTTTCACCCATTACTAATACTGTTTCTTTTGTTCATTCTTTTGAGTGTTTGCAACTTATGGACATTCTGTGGGATACGGAGACAAGCAAATTATCTGGAATCGCTCCCTCTACGATATCGTTAAAACAGTCAAAAGAGTAAAAGAGCACCAACAGTGGGGATCCGGCGAAGAGGATAGAAAGACCGGCAGGGGTGGCTTAGCACCCTTGATAGTACCACAACAAAGGCTCTTTTCAAGATGGACTGTTTCAAATGGGGGATTGTGAGGGTTATGAACATATTAATTTATATATGTATGTATCTTTGATACACGTTTCCGGAGGCTTTAGGCCTAAATTGTACACTCTATTCTGTGTCCTATGAAAAGCTCTGATAAATGCTTGTACATTTAGGTTAGTACTTAATTACATTAAGTAGAGGTGTAATCTTAAATGTCCATCATGTCTCCAAGATCTTGTTAATCTCGTTACAATGATCAAAGGATAATGGAATGCTTCGATCATTAACTGCTGTCTAGGGCATGTGATTAAAATGTAGATTGTGAAAAAAGAATCAAGGTACTAGACAGTCAGTCTACATTCCAACAAAAGAAGCCATGTTTATTGAGAAAACGCAATTATTCACCACCTTAGTACTTTGACCTCAGTATAACAGATTGAACTTTGTAACACTAGCCTTTGCACTGATACGCCTACTGATACGCCTACTGATACTCCTTCTATTTTTTGTATAAGAAATGACAATGTACAGAATAAACACAGATTGCTTCTAGACACAGGCCTGATCTCTGTGTTTCATTGCTTTCTCACGGCGGCCGCCATAACCACCTCTGATTTGGAGCCTCACAGCATATTGACGGAACATTGAATTCCATAACAGTACTAAGGGAACTAAGTGATGAGATAGCTAGACCGCTATATCTAATATTTTTGGATACTATCAAGTCCGCGGTTGTACCACTAGCTTGGCGCATTGCCAACGTGGTTCCAATTTACAAAAAGGGGTCCAAAAGTGTGCCTGGTAACCACAGCCCGGTATGTCTCACTTCAGTAACTGGAAAAATATTTGAGGGGTTTCCGAGAGACGCCAACGAAGAATACCTCAAGGAGAACAATGGTATAACTCCTCACCAGCATGGTTTCATGAAGGGTCGATCGTGTCAGACCAATCTGTTCAGCTTCTACGATGAAGTAAGCTCTAGGCTGGACCTGGGAGAGTCTATTGATCTCGTATATCTGGACTTCTCTAAAGCATTTGACACCCATAATAGGCTGATATATAAAATGAGACAGCTCGAATTGGGTGAAAATGTGTGTAGATGGGTAAAGAATTGGCTCAGAGATAGAAAGCAGAGGGTGGTAATAAATGGTTCGTACTCTGATTGGGCCACCGTTGCTAATGGGGTGCCACAGGGCTCAGTATTAGGCCCCATTCTGTTCAATATATTTATCAATGACTGGATAGAGGGGCTGCACAGTAAAATATCAATATTTGCAGATGACACAAAATTATACAATATAATCAATGTAAAGGAGGACAAGGTAATGCTACAAACGGACCTAGATATGCTGGAGGCTTGGGCAGAAAAATGGAAAATGAAGTTCAATGTTGATAAATGTAAGGTTATGTACATCGGCAAGAGAAACAGATGTCACCAATATACTCTAAATGGGGTACAGCTAGGGAAAAGTGATATGGAAAAAGACCTGAGGGTACTAGTGGATTGTAGATTAAACTGGAGTAACCAATGCCAGACAGCTGCTGCAAAAGCTAATAAAGTCTTGGGGTGCATTAACCCCTTGAGTGGCACACCCGGAAAATTTCCGGGGACGAGCTCCACTGCTCATAGCAACATAGCCCGGAAGATTTCCGGGCTATGTATCACTATGGGAGCTGCAGAGCACAATGCCACAAGCTGTGACAGTGTGCTCTGCCTGCACAGACCCACAGAGAGCAGTGCAAGGGCTTTGAAAAACCAGCAGAAGATATTGCCGACATGTCGGCAATGTCCTGCTTTGTTTACAGGTTGCCATAGAGACCATCGGCTTGTCAGAAGCAAGCCGATGGTCTCTGTGGCAGGGAGAGCTGGTTGTTAGCTGTCAGAGGACAGCTAGGTACTAGCTCTTACAGCAGAGATCAGAGAAAACCTCCGATCTCTGCTGTGTTAACCCTTTACATGCTGCAGTCTATGTGACTGCAGCATGTAAAGGGTTGTCACTGCAGCATGTAAAGGGCTGTCACCATTGGACCCCCGGAATGTGATCAGGGGTCCTGATGGGTCCCTGTGGAAGTCCCCTAAAGGGACAAAAAAAAATAAAAATTAAAAACAAATAAAAAAAAAAAAAAGTAAAAAAATTATTAAAAAAATTAAAAAAACACTTGTCTCCCTTTACTTTGTAAAAAATCAAAAATACAATCACACGTGGTATCCGTGTGCGTCGTAATGACCCAGAGAAGGAAGGTAATACATTATTTAACCCCTTAATGACATGGCCCCTTTTTTTCTTTTTTCCCCATTTCTTTTTTTCCTCCCCCCTGTTTAAAAAATCACAACTTGTCCCGCAAAAAACAAGCCCTCATATGGCCATGTCAATGGAAAAATGAAAAAGTTATGGCTCTTGAGACGCAACTGCAAAACTAGTTGAAATTCAATGATTAGACCATTGTAAAAAACCTGCCCTGGTGGGCACGACAGGGTGGTAGGAAACCTGCCACTCAAGGGGTTAAAAGAGGTATAGGGGTGAGGAACAAGAACATTATTCTACCGCTATATAACGCACTTGTTAGGCCCCACATGGAATACTGTGTACAGTTCTGGTCACTGGTGCTCAGGAAAGATGTTACAGTGCCGGAGGGGGTTCAAAGAAGGGCAACTAGACTAATACATGGAATGAAGGGACTAGAATACCCAGAGAGGCTATCCAAATTGGGATTGTTTACCCTGAAAAAAAAGACGACTAAGGGGTGATCAAATAACTATGTATAAATACATGAGGGGACGATACAAGTATCTCTCCCACGATCTGCTCATACAACGGACTGCGACTGTAACAAGAGGGCATCCGCTACGTCTAGAAGAAAGCAGGTTTCATCGCCAACACAGAAAAGGGTTCTTTACAGTAAGAGCAGTGGGACTGTGGAACTCTCTGCCTGAGGACGTGGTAATGGCAAAACCCATAGAGGAGTTTAAAAGGGGACTAGATATCTTTCTGGAGTGGAAGGATATTACAGGATATAAATCTTAGGTTAATTGTTAATCCGGGTATACAGGCAGGTAGGAACTATTAGGGATTGATCCAGGGATTAGTTGATTGCCATTAGGGAGTCGGGAAGGAATTTTCCCCCAAATGGGCTAATTGGCTCCTGCCTCTGGGGTTTTTTTTTTGCCTTTCTCTGGATCAACAAAAGAGGAGGATAAACAGGCTGAACTAGATGGACATTGTCTTCATTCTGTCTTACATACTATGTTACATGTATTTACATTAATGAGCTAATGATTAGAGATGAGCAGTAGCATAATCAAAGGTGTTCGTTACTCGAGCAAGCACCACGGGGTGCTCGAGAAAATTTCATCCTCCCCACATGTTTAGCGCCATTTTTTAGCCAATAAACATGCAGGGAAGGCTTTGGCACCTCCTGCTGTGACGTGCCAACCCTGTGCACATCTATAGCAGTGACTGGCTGGCCTTATCAGGTGACCTACGAGCATAAAAACTCCGGTCACCTGAGGCTCACCTCACATGCATTCTGCATTAGCTGAGGGACAGAGCTGCTGCTATTCAGTGAAAGTGATAGTGTAAGTTAGAGGTTGCAGTTAGGCAGGGATCCTTTTTACAAGAACCCAACAGTCTTTTCTAGGACTACAACTCCTCTCATTGTGTGAATCAACAGTTTGGCTGGCTGGGAGCAGTAGTGCGCACAAAGTATTCTCAAGCATCCCGGCTGTATACTGCATACTGTTACCGGTTTTATGCCGTATACTGCTAGTGGTGTACAGAGACTAGATAGGAAGTAACAAAACTCCTATTATTTCTTTTTTTGGGGAGGGGGGGCTCAAAGCGTACGCTATATACCTGTGTGTGGGTGCTGTCAATCCACACTATCTAACAACAGTATACACTGTTTACATTTTTGGGGGGGTTCAAAGCAAACGCTATATACCCGTGTGTGGGTCCTGTCAATCCACACTATCTAATAACACTATACTCAGTTTATAGTGTCTATTTTGGCCTATAAGCGTACACCAAATAACTCGCAGTTTGCTAAGCATTTTGACCAAGTGCATTATACAACATGATGAAGACTAGGGTTAAGGGTCGAGGTCATTGACGTGGGCGTCTGAATGAGGGTGTGGGCAGAGGCCGAGGTCCTGGGCAGAGTGAAACAGTGCCTGCTGCTGAGGGATTAGTAGAGCACTGCGTATCTATGATCCCTAGCTTCATCTCACATTTTGCAGGTCTGCATGGTAGACCATTATTAAAAGCACAACAGTGAGATCAGGTGATGATGTGGATAGCAGATAACACATCCAGTAATTTATCCAACACCCAGTCTTCCACGCAGTCCACTCATGCTAGCCAAGGCACTGGACCTCTGAATCCTCAGGCTGCTCCTCCTTCCTCCCAGCCTGCTCACTCCAGAAAAAGGAGAGTTTCAGAACAGGCACACTCCCAGGAACTGTTCTCGGGTCCCTTCCCTGAGTTGGAAATAACGGTTCATCAGCCACCTGAGGTGTTTGTTGTTACCGATGCCCGAAATTTGGACCTTTCACAGTCTCAGGGTGATGAGGGTGGGGACTTCCAAGTAGTTTCTCAAGAGGTATTTGTGGATGATAATGATGAGACACAGTTGTCTATCAGTGAGGTTGTTGTTAGGGCAGTAAGTCTGAGGGAGGAGCAGGCTGAGTATTCAGAGGAAGAGCTGGTGGATGATGAGGTGACTGACCTGACCTGGGTTGGTAAGCCTACTGAAGACAGCGCTTCAGAGGGGGAGGCAAGTGCAGCACCAGAACAGGTTAGGAGAGGCAGTTGGGTGGCCAGAGCAAGTAATCCCCCAACTGTTCCCCACAGCACCTCCTCGCAGCAAGCTCCCGTGCAGAGGACTAGGTGTTCGAAGGTCTGGAGGTTTTTCAATGAGAACGCAAACAACCGACGAACAGTAGTGTGCAACCTGTGCCACACCAAGATCAGCAGGGATGCCATCACTACCAGCCTGACCACTACTAGCAAGTGCAGGCATATGATAGCTAAGCACCTGACGAGGTAGAACAAAGGCCATTCACTGCCTGTGGGTCACACCACTGCCTCTTTCCTTGTGTCACATCCTGGCACTGAGATGCGTTCCCCCTCCCAGGACGCAGGTACGAGCGTCCTCCAGCCTGCACCCACCCCTTCACCTCCATGGTTCTCCACTGCCTCCAATAATGTGTCTCAGCGCAGCGTTCAGCTGTCCATAACTCAAGCATTAGAGCGCAAGCGGAAATATGCAGCCACCCACCTGCATGAACAATCGCTAAACGTGCATATCTCCAAACTACTGAGCCTGCAGATGCTGCCATATAGGCTGGTAGAAACGGAGGCTTTTTGCAACTTCATGGCGGTGGCCGTCCCTCGGCTACTCAGTCCCCAGTCGCCACTATTTTTCCCGCTGCGCCGTCCCCGCCCTACACCAGCACATATCATGGAATACAAAACCGTACCCTCACCAACGCGGTTACTGGGAAGGTCCACTTAACCACCGACACGTGGACAAGTGCTGGCGGGCAGGGACACTACATCTCCCTGATGACACATTGGGTTAACCTGGAGGAGGCTGGGACTGTATCTGACCCTGGGTCCGCTCACGTGCCACACACACTGAGGATTGTGGGTCCTACCTCAGTCATGGTTTTTCCGGCTTATTATGCCACCTCCTCCTCCTCCACCTCTCAATTACCATCTGTGAGCACGTCATCTTCAGTCGTTAGCTCGAGGTGCTGCAGCACTGCCGTAGGGAAGTGTCAGCAGGCCGTGTTGAAACTCCTGAGCTTAGGTGACAAGAGACACACTACCCGAGAGCTGTTACAGGGTTTGACAGAGCAGACAGATCTGTGGCTTTCACCGCTGAACCTCCAATCAGGCATGGTCGTGTGTGACAATGGGCGTAACCTGGTGGCGGTTCTACAGCTTGGCGGACTAACACATGTGCCATGCCTGGCCCACATGTTCAATATGGTGGTTCAGCACTTTCTGAAAAACTGCCCCATTTTGTCGAAGCTGCTCAGCAAGATGTCTCATGTGTGCACATTTCAGAAAGTCCACCACAGATGCTGTCACCCTCAGGACACTGCAATATTGCTGCCAGTGCACCGACTGTTGTGCGACGTGCTAACGCGCTGGAATTCAATGTTGCACATGTTGGCCGGGGTTTACGAGCAGCGTAGAGCCATTGTTGAATACCAGATGCAACATGGCCATCAGAGTGGTAGTCAACCTCTGCAATTCTTCACAGAGGAGTGGGCATGGATGTCTGACATCTGTCAGGTCTTAGGAAACTTTGAGGAGTCAACACAAATGGTGAGCGGCGATGCGGCTATTATCAGCGTAACCATCCCGCTGCTTTGCATGCTGAGAAGGTAGCTGCTAAGCATTAGGCTGATGCTTTGTGGATAGAACAGTAGATGGGGGATGACAATACGTCGCTTAATAGCCAGACCACCCTCACGTCTGTTTCTCAGAGTGTATTGGAGGAGGAGGAGGAGGGGGAAGAGACTGCTGCCCACACTGCAGAGGGTACCCATGCTACTTCCTTCACATCTGTGTATTGGCTGAAGAGAAGGAGGAGGGGGGGGAGGAGGAGACTGAGAGTCATCCTCCTAGTGAGGAAAGATGTGTTGCATACTGGGACTCTGGCACACATGGCTAACTTCATGTTAAGCTGCCTTTCCCATGACCCTCGCGTTAGATGCATTCTGGCCAACATGGATTACTGGGTGTTCACCCTTCTCGACCCACGGTATAAGGATAACCTTTCCACTCTCATTCCCAAAGAGGAAAGGAGTACGAGAGTGATGCAATACCACAAGGCCCTGGTGGAAAAGCTGATACTAAAGTTCCCATCTGACAACGTTAGCGGTAGAGGATGTAGTTCAGTGGGCCAACTAGCAGGGGAGACGCGGGGAACAGGCAGCATGTCCAGCGCAGGCAGGGGAACACTCTCCAGGGGTTCACTTGCACTCTCGGCAAACAAATCTTTCTGGGGTACACCTATACTCTTGTTATACAAATGTTTCAGGGGTTCACCTATACTCTTGGTACACAAATGTTTCAAGGGTTCCCCTATACTCTTGGTACACAAATGTTTCAGGGGTTCGCCTATATTCTTGGTACACAAATGTTTCAGGAGTTCACCTATACTCTTGGTAAAGCAATTGTTTCAGGGGTTCGCCTATACTCTTGGTACACAAATGTTTTAGGGGTTCGTCTATACTGTTGGTAAAGCAATTGTTTCTGGGGTTCGCCTATACTTTTGGTAAAGCTAATGTTTCTGGAGTTCGCCTGTAGTCTTGGTACACAAATGTTTCAGGGGTTCGCCTATATAGCCTTAGTACACAAACGTTTCAGGGGTTCGCCTATACTCTTAATAAACAAATCTTTCAGGGATTCACCTGCACTCTGGGTAAAAAAACATTTTGTTGTAGAATGGGTTGTTGAATTGTGAAGATGTGTAGAAGTACTGGCATCTGAGTCCCCTTTATCCACACGTTGTGGCTGATGAAATTTTGTGACGGAGGTGGCATGGGATTGGAATTATTGGAACCCAACAGTCCTTTTTAGGACTACAACTCCACTTTTGTGCATCATCAGATTGGCTACCTGGGACCAGTAGTGGGCACAAAGCATTCACAATCATCCCGGCTGTATACTGCATACTGTTACCGTTTGTATACAGTATACTGCTACTGGTATACACAGACTATATAGGAACTAACAAACCTCCTCTCATTTTTCATTTTTTAAATTTGTTTTTGGCTGAAAGCATTTGCATAATAGCCCCAAGTGTTATATAGTGCCGACCGAGAGGACACACAAGGCTGTACACATTTTACACTGTCTATTTTTGGCTAAAAGCGTACGTAAAATACTCTTAGTGTGTGTGTCCTGTCAATCCACACCATATAACAAGACTGTACACTTTTTACACTGTCAATTTGTGGCTAAAAACGTACGTAAAATACCCTTTGTCTGTGTCCTTTCAATCCGCACCATATAACAAGACAAATTTTATACTGTCTTTTTTTTTGGCTTAAAGCGTACGTAAAATACCTCGCAGTTTGCGTAGCATTTTGACGTAGTGCATTATACAACATGATGAAGACTAAGAGTAAGGGTCAAGGTTCAGGATGTGGGCGCCCGAATGAGGGTGTGGGCAGAGGCTGAGGTCCTGGGCGGGGTGAAACAGTGCCTGGTTTGGCCACTCTAATTTCTTCATGCTGTCATGTACATGCTGTCTTTCCCCGAGCCGTTTTTAAGCAGTGCCCCAGCGAGAGGCAGGGGCTGGGACAGGCGGTAGCTTGCCTGTCGGTGGACCGCTACTTGGATCCCATTAAGCAAGTACGAGCTCTATGTAAAAAAAAATCTTTCAGGGGTTCACATGCACTCTGGGTAAAAAAATCTTTCAGGGGTACACCTATACTCTTGGTACATAAATCTTTCAGGGGTTCGCCTATATAGTCTTGGTACACAAATGTTTCAGGGGTTCGCCTATACTCTTAATAAACAAATCATTCAAGGGTTCGCCTATGCTCTTGGTAAACAAATCATTCCCAGGTCGTCTCCACGACAGCACCACCTGAGAGATCGCCTCCTCCTGATAAGACAGGAACACACCCAGAGGTTAAAATCTCCCCCCCACCCCCACCCCCCCTTCCTCAGTGTTTTCCTGTCCTGCCAGGAGGCAGGATCACCGAGAGGGGCTGGTGGAGACGCCAGCCTGAAGATCTTATCGGCGGGTTAGCCTGTCCTCCCTTCCTGCAGAGCGACTCCCAGGACGCCACATGGGGGGTTTCCCCCGGGCCAGGTTCCTCCCGTGGCGGCCCATGGGGGGTTCAAAGCGGGGCTCCAGCTCTCCGCAGGCACCAGCTTAGGACCGAGCACGGCGCTTCCTGGATCCCCTTAACGCATGTTGGAGGGGGCGGGGCGCCGCGTCATGTGATTAGCGCGATGACGTCATCGCGGCTGGCTCGGCCGGCACTCAGAGGGGGCAGGGCTTAAATTTAAAGGCGCTAAATTCAAAAATAAAAACAGGAACCTGAGAGAAGATGGCACAGATCAAGTAAAGGCCATTCAGTGAGTGTTTGGCTTACTTCCTCCAGAGTGTCTGCAGCACCAGTAGCAAAACATGAGTGCTCCAGCACCAGAGGTTGCGGAATGTTCAGCCGCAGCGGGAACCGTAAGTAGCCAGTGGAGCAAACAAGGTCATGCATATTCGTGTACGTTATGTTGCATCCCTATACGCAAAAATTTTGTTTATCTGCCAGGGGAATAAAAGGGATGCCCCTCCCAGAACCAAAGCGAAAAAATGCGCAGAATGCAGCGCAAGACTGCCGGCTTTGCATGTGAAGTCATTATGCAAAACATGCATAGCCAGGCTAGTCAAGGAGGAATCGGGGGGATTCCTTGAGGACGTCAGAAAGCTAGTCGGAGAGGAGGTAGGTCAGCCCTGACAACTCCAAAAACACCACCAACGGGGGCATCAAGGGCGAAACGCCAAAAAGGGCGTATAGCCTAGAGGAGCACTCAGACTCTGAAGAAAGTTCAGGATCAGAACCAGAAGAGCCGGTGCTCGAGGAGTCCTCAGAAGAAGAGGACTACAAGAAGTACCTCTTCCATAGAGAAGACCTAGTGGAACTCATCAAATCCATTAGAGCCATGCTAAAGATGGAAGAACCCAAAGAGCCCCGCACCATACAAGACGAGGTCTTTGGGGGATTAGGAGAGAGACGGAAGCATACCTTCCCGGTCCACAGCAACATCTCCAAGATGATACAAAAAGAGTGGAAAAAAACCGACGCGGGATCCTTCTCCTCCAGAGGGGTTAAGAAACGCTACCCGTTTGAGGAGGAGGTATGTGCAAGTTGGGAGGAAATACCCTGAGTGGACATCCCAGTGGCTAAGGTGGCTAAGAGGACAGCCTTGCCCTTTGAAGACGCCACACAGCTGAGAGATCCAATGGATCGGAAGGCGGAGGGCCTACTAAGAAGATCCTGGGAGGCAGCCGTCAGTACACTCAGACCAGGGGTCACAGCCACGTGTGTCGCTAGAACCCTGGGGGTATGGCTAGAGCAGCTGGAGCTGCATATTTTAAATAAAACACAGAGGGAACAAATCATAGATTCCCTCCCTATAATAAAAACGGCCACGAATTTTCTAGCGGACGCAGCGGCGGAGTCAGTGAAGCTCTCGGCGAAAGCAACGGCCATAACCAATTCTGCTGGAAGAGTCCTGTGGCTAAAGTCATGGTCAGGTGACCTGGCATCAAAAAACAAATTATGTTCGCTTCCGTTTCATGGCCAGTTCCTCTTTGGTCCGGATCTGGACAAGATCCTCGAGAAGGCATCAGATAAAAGAAAAGGATTCCCGGAAGTGAAACAGCATAAAGGGAAGACCTTCTTCCGGGCCCCAGCACAACAGCCGGAACCGTATAGGGGCAAGGGCAAGACAGGCCGCTGGAGTTACCCCAAAGGGGGTAGAGGGAGGAACTTCCTCTTCAACCCTCATCAGGGGGATCCAGCCAAACAGAAGCCCTGACGCCATCCCAGTGGATCCCGGAGATCCTGCAGCAGGGATACCGAATCGAACTGGTGTCCCTCCCCAGGAGAAGATACGTTACTACCAGAGGTCCAGCGCAACAACTGCACCTGCTCTAACAGGCGGTTCGGGACCTACAACGTCTAAATGCAGTGTCCTTCGTGCCACAGAGAGAAGAGACCTGGGGGCATTACTCCAGACTCTTCCTAATAAAAAAAAACGGGCGGAGGTTCACACATAATAATAAATCTAAAGCCCCTGAACACCTTCATCAAATATCGGAAGTTCAGGATGGAGTTGATCTCTTCAGCAGTAAGGCTAATCCCCAAGGGAGCCTACATGGCATCTATCAACCTGAAGGATGCCTACTTTCACGTGCCAATCCACAGGGACTCGCAAAAGTACCTAAGATTCGCGCTACAGATGGCCAAGAGGACAAGACATCTCCAATTCAGATGCCTGCCCTTTGGAATCTCCTCGGCACCCCGCATCTTTACGAAAATCATGGCGGAGGTAGCAGCCTACCTGAGGCAGAGATCGATTCTGATAGTCCCCTATCTGGACGACATATTAATTATAGCCAAGTCAAGAGAGCTTCTAGTAGAAAACCTGGCAACGGTGCTCAACCTGCTACAGTTTTTAGGATGGATAGTAAATTGGGAGAAGTCCAGCCTAGACCCCAGGAGGGAGAAGGTGTTTTTGAGCATAACACTCGATTTCAGAAGCTCAATGCTCCTTCCTCCCCGAAACAAAAGTGCAGAAGATCCGACAGATAGTAGAATCCTTTCTTCGGAGACGGTCATGCTCAATCCGGGAGGCTATGTCGCTCCTGGGAAGCCTGACATCATGCATCCCAGGGGTAGCATTGGGCTCAGGCACATACCAGACCTCTGCAATCAGCGGTTCTCTCAGCATGGGATGGCAAGCAATCCTCACTAGAAAGGACAATACAGATAAGGAACTCAGTGGAAGTATCCTTGCGCTGGTGGACATCCCCAGGAAATCTGCGAAGGGGGGTCCACTGGATACTGAATCCGGCCATGTAGGTCACGACCGACACAAGCTCCTGGGGGTGGGGGGCGCACGTCGGAGACAAGCTCCTACAGGGTCCATGGCCGCAGGGGATGAAATACCAGTCCTCAAACTACAGAGAGTTGCAGGCGATCTGGAAGGCCCTCCAGCACCTGGGGGACGCAGTAAAAAACCAGCACATAAGAGTGCTATCAGACAATACCACGGCAGTCGCCCATATTCGGCATCAGGGGGGCACGAGGTCGCCAGCCCTACAGGGCATCACACAAAGAATCTTTCGCTGGGCGGAGGGCTGCATCCTCTCATTATTAGCAGTACACTTGAAGGGATCCCTGAATCAGAAGGCAGACTTCCTCAGCTGAAGGCGTATAGACCCAGGGGAATGGTCTGTATCCCAGGAGGCATTCCAGATCATGACGGACAGGTGGGGTCTCCCACAGCTGGACCTGTTCGCATCCAAACAAAATGCCAAGGTAGAGAACGTCTTCTCCCTCAGACCGGAGGACCGGCCAACAGCGGTGGACGCCCTGAGCCAGGATTGGGGAGGAGAGCTGGTGTACGCCTTTCCCCCAATTCCATTAATCCCAAGGGTGTTGCAGCACTTCAGGTCGCAGGCATGCACGCTGATCCTAGTGGCTCCCTTTTGGCCAAGGAGGAGCTGGTTCAGCCTTCTAAGAAACCTGAGCATCCAGGAGCCAGTCACCCTTCCTACTCACGCGAATCTGCTAACACAGAGACCTCTGAACTACCCCGATATAAGCAGACTCCATTTAACAGCCTGGATACTGAAGAATCCATACTGAGAGGCAGGGGATTCTCGGACAAGGTAATCAGGACGCTAATGGCAAGTAGAAAAGAGACAACCAACCGCATCTACCAAAAGATCTGGAAGAGGTTTACCTCTTGGAGACAGGGGAAGGAATCCTCGAGCAGCGGTGCTGACATCCCATTAATCCTGGATTTCCTGCAGGAGGGCCTGGATATGGGTCTCTCCCCGAGCATCCTAAGGGTCCAGACGGCAGCCCTTAGCGCCCTATTCTACACTAAGCTAGCGGGAGACAGGTGGATCAGTAGATTCCTGACAGCGGCAGATAGGTTGCGACCTAGACCTACCAACATATGCCCAGACTGGAACCTAAATTTGGTCTTGGGGGCTATGTTGGCGGAACCCTTCGAACCAATTGAGGGGCTCTTAATAAGAATGCTCACAATTAAAACAATTTTCCTAGTGGCCATTTCCTCAGCCAGATGGGTCAGCGAGCTACAAGCCCTATCCATCCGCCACCTGCTCCTCAAGATAACAGACACCAAATTAGTCTTCAAAACAGACCCGACCTTCTTGCCTAAAGTAGTGTCTCCATTCCATAGGGCCCAGAACATAGTAATCCCCTCATTCTTTAATAACCCAAAAAACGAGAGAGAGAGCCCTAAATTGCTTAGATGTCAGGAGAGCGGTCCTGAAGTACATCAATGCCACAGGTCCATGGAAGCAGGACGACAACCTGTTCGTCCAATTCTCAGGCCCTAACAAGGGGAAAAAAAGCGGCTAAAAGCTCTATAGCCAGGTGGATCCGCCTGGCCATTAGCGAATCATATAGGACCCTGGGGAAGGAGGCCCCCTCGGCTCTTAAAGCCCACTCTACGAGGGCAGTAGCGACTTCATGGGCTGAGCATAGCTCGGCATCCGTGGAACAGATATGCAAGGCAGCAGTGTGGAAAAAGCCACACACTTTTGTCAGACATTATAGGGTAAAAGTGCAGCTAGACGAGGACATGACCTTCGGTCGTAAGGTCCTCTCGGCGGCAATCCCACCCTAAAAATAACTTTAGTTGGTACGTCTCAGGTGGTGCTGTCATGGAGATGACCTGGGAAAAGGGTAATTATACCTACCCGATAATCGGGTTTCCAGGAGTCTCCACGACAGCACCCGTACATTCCCTCCCAAAAAAAAAAAGTTTATAGGTATATACGTAAAAAAAAAATACCAGATAGGTAAAAAATTTTAAGTTAGCTCCTACCCCGGCAGTTTCATTATAATACACAGAGGAAGGGGGGACGGGGGGGGATTTTAACCTCTCGGTGTGTTCCTGTCTTATCAGGAGGAGGCGATCTCTCAGGTGGTGCTGTCGTGGAGACTCCTGGAAACCTGATTATCGGGTAGGTATAATCACCCTTTTCAGGGGTTCACCTGCACTCTGGGTAAAAAAAATCTTTTGTTTTAGAATGGGTTGTTGAATTCTGGAGATGTGTAAAAGTACTGGCATCTGAGTCCCCTTCATGCCCACGTTTGTGGCTGTTGAAATTTTGTGACGGAGGTGGCATGGGATTGAAATTATTGGAACCCAACAGTCCTTTCTAGGACTACAACTCCTCTCAGTGTGTGCATCAGCAGTTTGGCTGCCTGGGACCAGTAGTGCACACAAAGCATTCACAAGCATCCCAGCTGTATACTGCATACTGTTCTATACAGTATACTGCTACTGGTGTACTCAGACTATATAGGAACTAACAAAATTCCTCTCATTTTACATTTTTTATTTGTTTTTGGCTGAAAGCATTTGTATAATAGGCCCAAGTGTTATATAGTGCAGATCAAGAGGACACACAAGACTGTACACATTTTAAACTGTCTATTTTTGGCTTAAAGTGTACGCAAAATACCTCGCAGTTTGCGTAGCATTTGGACACAGTGCATTATACAACATGATGAAGACTAGGGGTAAGGGTAGGAGGACAAGGACGTAGACATGTATGTGGGCATTCGAATGAGAGTATGGGCAGAGGCCAAGGTCCTGGGCGGGGTGAAACTGTGCCTGGTTTGGCCACTCTAATTTCTTCATGGTTTATGCTGTTTTTCCCTGGGGCACTGGTTAATAAGCCCCTTAGGGAGATATTTTTTCTTTTTCTCTTTGCACACTTCCTGAACCGGCAGAGGCGTTGTTGTGTGCCCGGCCACTCAGAGGGGTGCCCGAGTCAGCTGGCCACCCGCCAGCTGCCGCAGCCGGACTTGCAGAGTGGGGACTCGGGGACTGTGTGGCTCTGTCCCAAATGGAGGCAGCAGAGGGGCGGCTGCGGTGCGTTGACTCCAGTGTGTGCATCCCCACTCCTCAGCGCTTTGAGAAAATTTGTCAAAGACTGCCAGCTCTCCACCAGTACTCCCAGACAAAGACGGGTTGACCCGAACCCCCAGGATGAGAGAAGAGGGCCGCTCCTCTTTCACGTGCCACTCTGTGCGTCAGCAGCCGGAAGGACAGGCCTACGGTGTCGTGGAGCTCCCATCGGCGAAGTAGGTGAAGGGGTGCGCCTTACCCCGTCTGGAATGGGGACAGCTGTACACTGCGCTGGGAAAAATTTTCAGTATGCTGTGGATGCAGGCTTGTGCGGGAGTTTAGACAGCAAAGCCAGGATGTAACCCAGGAGAAGAGGCAGTGGTGTCATCCGCAGGCAGTGATTGGCCTTTGTTGCACCTAGTGTGGTGCTTAGCTAAGATGTGCCAGCACATGTGCCATGCTGATTATGGTCTGTCCCAACTAAATTGTTAAGGGGGTGACCACCAGGCTCTTGCCCACAATTTGGCTTAATAGTGTGACCTGGGAGCCTCAGATGCATCTATGCATGCTGCCCCTGCTGTTTCCTATCAGTTTCTGTGGTGTTTCCATCACTTTCTGTTGTTTTCAGATGATTCACACACCCTCCCCTCTGCAGAGCATGGGTCACCTTGAAAAATGCTCGAGTCTCCCATTGACTTCAATGAGGTTCGTTACTCGAAACGAGCTCTCGGGCATTACGAAAAGTTTGACTCGAGTAATGAACACCCAAGCATTTTGGTGCTCGCTCATCTCTAATAATGATGTAATCACAATGTAGTTAAGATTATTAATAGTCCCTGGGCAGTGGGCAACAATACTGGCTACAAGGGTGTGGGCAGGATGCCATTTTCTATACTTTCTAGGGCTAGTCCTATGTTATGCCCTCACAGAAGAAAATCATTGTTTCTTCTTTTTTGGTTGCGCTATTGTTAAAAATTCAGACCAAGTTTTAGGTTCTTTGTTTCTCTAAATGATTGGTGACAACCAGTGGCGTAACTAAAGGCTCATGGGCCCGGGCACAAAAGTTTATCTTGGTGCCCCCCAATTTCTCTTAACTTCTTAACGCAGAGGCATAACTTGAAGCTCCTGGGCCCCAATGCAAAACCTGTAACAGGGCCCCCAACTATAATGCTTTATGCATAGTTCTGGGCTCCCTATATAGAGAAGAGAGGCCTTATGGACTCCCTAAGGCTCCTAGGCCTGGGTGCAACCGCATCCCCTATAGTGACACCTCAGTTGACCACCAATATGGCTGCCTCGATGCAGTAGCCGTAATGCGCGATAATTCAGATTTTCGTTGTCTAGTCAAAGACAACTTCAAAATGCCTCTGTATGTTTGCAACAGTACATTTTATTTTTATATGTTAGGATATAGTCACAGAACAGGATGAGTTCAACAACATTGTATGGAGGTAGGACATGTAAGCGTACAAGTAGAGTACGGTCAGAATTTTTAATCTTCTGTAATTATTGTTATTAATTACTACCATATGCAGAAGGCTACTTTGACTGCTTCCTAGGGGGCACAGAAATGTTTGCATAATGATATCACGTTAGCACCAACATCCCAATTCAGACATTACAATGCTCATAGAAAGAACATAGTAGTTAATTTAGGAATCTACACATGATCAGCATAGATTTTAGATGCATGCATTAGAGTCGTGCAAAAACTGCCATTCTTTAATTTTAGAGCCTGTTAGACTGTCTGCTTATCAGTAAGTATATTTATACAGTTATTCTTTTATCCCAGTAGTCCAACTTATTGGATAACCTGTCATTTTACTAAAGTATTCCAATTCAGAGGATGAAAAGTCCTGATCTAGTCTCATACATTAGAGGTTTTGTGAAAAGTGTATTCATGTAGGTAAGAGCTACCAGCCTCCAACGTAGGACAGGGAAGAGATTTGTGTTGCTGTTGTATATAGCTCACAGATATTAGCACACAGCCTTGTGAGTAAGACAAAGAGGACAAGTCCTGTTTCTGTTCTCAGATATTAAAGAGGTATATTAGAAAGTTGAAGAACTAAACAAGTCACCTCCACTGTGACCTGACCACCTTGCTACATTACTCCAGCCCCCCCAATGATACACTGAGACCATAGTATATTTGTTGGATATTTTGGCCACAGCAGCCATTTTAGCTAACAAAGTAAGAATGCATAAACAAAAACTCTTTTTAGCATATGGAGAGGAGGTCCTAGGAGCCACAACAACAAAAAAGGTCTGGTGTTTCACACATAAAACCGAACCTTGCCCCCAACTGTACACCCAGCTCGGAGACCCCATGCCTCCCCCCCTCCCCCTCCACTAGGGGGTAAAATATCAAAAAATAATCCATGCCACCCTGGATCCCTTCCCTGGCCTTACCCAACGCACCAGACTGGGAGAAGTCTTAAAGGGGAGGCTGTACCTACCAAACTCGTTTTAACCAGGTATGCACAGTTCCCCTATGTATATTTTATTCTGAAACTCTAGTAATGTAAAAGAAAGTCCCGGCAGCATCAAGGGTGCAAATCCAAGGGGTAGTTTATTCTCCCATTATAAATGACACAGCGACGTTTCGGTTTTTGGCCTTTTTCAAGCTTGTTGAACTTGTACCTTTTGCTGTCACCAATCACCTTTGGGAAATCTGCCTACTGCGCAAATCTTCATTCCACACAGAGTAACTGCCACTGTGACAAGGCCTGAGTTATAATACCCACTTTAGTTACTTCTGCTAACTTCAGATCGCTACAGTACAGATTTTTCCTTGGCATCACGAACAGGATTGAGACCTATGTGACCTATTACGCAATTCTGCATAAAAATTCTCGAATTTAAAGGGCCAGCGCTCCATTTCCAAAAGTTGTGTCAAATGTAAAACGGACTCTGAATAGTATATCAACATGTCCAATAGCAGTGTATCCGAACTCTCCTCCAGCTTTGCACTGCTGACAATGCCCTATTGTTTAGGTGCCCCTTGGCTGCCGCAATACACTGGTGAGAGGCATACGTTAAGGAAGTTAAAGAGTAAGATGGGAACTATGTTTCAGCTCTATCTGCTTGCCATGATCCAAAAGGTTGAGATTTTATTGGGAAAACTTAGAAAGAGACGCTGCCCGGGAAGTTAAAACCTAGCCCCGAAAGCACAGGAAAACAGTGGAACAGATATTAGAAAGACTACAAGATATCTTTGAAGTTCAAACTACGTCGGAGATCAAAAATTGCTTCTTTAAAAAGAAACAGAAGCTGGGCACGTCTCCCAGGGATTACGCCTTACCCCTGCAAGAAGAGATCAAAGGCTTGGTCTGTGCCGTCCCCCAAAAGACTGAGGGGTCAGATCAAGCTCTCTGGGAGCAGTTTATAGAGGGAATACGAGTAGAGACACTCCGCAGCCAGTTGAAAATGTTGTCGGTCCAGCACCCTGACAATAGTTTTCTGGACTTCAAAGAGCTGGCCATCCAGGTACTCAGAATAGAATCCCAGGCAGCCAAGATAGATGACTACAAACCCTTGATCTGTCTCATGGGGGAGGAGAGGCCACTCCATCCCCACAAGCAGGACCAGCACCGACAGGCCACCCAGGCTGGTGCTCCCGTGGAAGAACCCCTGCAGGAGGTGCAGAAACTGCAGGCCAGTTCAGCCATCTATGTGGCCATGTTATGTAAAAAAAAATGGGGGAATTAGAGCGCCAGATCTCCTCTCTACAGCCAATAGCCACTGAGTGCAGGCTTTCTCCTGGGTCACCACGACCTGCCGGAAGTTACCCCCGAGGTCTGCGACCCTACAGCAAGCACTGTCACCGCTACGGTCATAAGGAGAGTACATGCTGGGCATTAAACGAGCATTCCTTGGGCTGGAGGACCGCCACCCTGGGTGGATAAAGACTAGGTCCAGGTCCATCCAAGTGGATATCCAAGTAAGTCGGGCCATGTCCTGAAATCACAATATATATGGATGGCATACCTCTTCCCCCCCTTGCTAGATGCTGGGTCACAAATGGCCATAATTTAAAAAGTGGACTTTGGGAAATTCTGGACTCTAGATGCTCTCATTTGCCCACCAAAACAGTTAATAGACGTTATGGCTAGCAATGGTCAGCCGGTGCCCATTGTGGGGTATTGGGAACCTACGGTTCTCACTGGAAGGGCCAAATTACCAAAACAAGGCATCCTAGTAGTAGATGTACCCAATAGGAACGTTCCAGTCATAACATTTGGAATAAATAATCTACACAATTGCTACGCAGAGATGTTAGAAGTCTTACAGAAGTCAGTTCCCAAGGCATCTAAGGTGCAACAAGTTGTGTTTAGAAAGACCATTAAAGCCCTGTCCGCGCAACAGAGGTTCACCAATCCCAAAGGTCATGTAGGGCAAGACCAAGTCCTGAATGTGAAACCGGTGATGGTAGTAGCAGAATCATAGGTCATGCTATGGTGCCAAACTCGGCTGGGACTACAGGGAAAAAACTATGAGGCACTAGGTGAGCCTATCCCCATTGAAAGACACCCCTTCCCAATGGCTGCTAAAAGCCTTGTTACAGTAGCCTCCAGAAGAGTTCCAGTTCAACTCATCAACATGGGAAATATCCCTGTGCAACTAAAAACTAAAGTACAGCAGAGTACCCAACAGAACAATCTTTCCCCACCAGATCAAAAGTCCTGGTTAGCCAGTCTGCACATTGGATACTCACAGACTTCTAAGGACCAAATCCAAGGAATGCAGGATGTGGCCCTTGAAAAGCAAGCTGCCTTCAGCAAGCGTGCCATGGACTTTGACCATGTTAAAGTCATCTCACATACCATCCCCACAGATGGCCATGCTCCTATTAAAGAAAGATACTGTCTGATACCACCTTCTTCCTATCAACAAATTAAATTCATGATACAAGAAATGAAGGACACTAATATTATAAGGGAATGTTATAATCCTTGGGCTGCACCCATAGTACAAGTGAAGAAGAAAGATTGAGGTATTCGCTTCTGTGTCAACTGCTGCAAGCTAAACAATATCACCCACAAGGATGTATCTTGAAAAGAGGAATCCTTGACAGCTCTAGGTTCTGCAGTATACTTCTCTACCTTAGATCTCACAAATTGCTATTGGCAAGTCTCCATATACGAGCCTGACCGAGAAAAAATGGCTTTTGCTACCCCCTTAGGTAGTTCGAGTTCAACTGTATGCCCTTCGGACTGTGTAAAAGCCCAGGTACTTTCCAAAGGCTAATGGAACATTAACTAGGGCATAAGAACTTTGAAACAGCACTCCTCTACCTAGATGATGTCATTATCTATTCAAAGACTTACGAGTATCATCTGCAACATACGGGTGAAGTCTTCCAGATCCTTAATAACCATGGGCTTAAAGTGAAACCGTCCAAATGCCATCTCTTGTAGACCCAAGTCCGGTACCTGGGCCACATTGTCAGTGCTGAGGGAGTATGTCCAGATCCCAAGAAGACTAAGGCCGTTAAAACCTGACCCACTCCCAAGACTCTGAAGGATGTCTGTAGTTTCCTCAGATTTGTAGGGTATTACAGGTGTTTCATTACGAATTTTGCCACTACAGGAAGTACTGAGAGGGCATTCTAAAGAGCCACATTGAAAGCCCATTTTATCAATTGGGAAGAAGAACAGAAGCTTACATTCCAAGTCCTCAAAGAGAAACTAATCACACCCAATGCTGGCATACCCTGATTACATGCAACCCTTCAACCTGTATACTGATGGCATATTGAAAAGGTTAGGTGCAGTCCTGAGTCAGGTGCAGAAAGGTAAAGGGAGAGTATTTGCCTATGCGAGCTGTTCCCTCAAAGGCTCAGAATAAAGCAACCAGAATTATAATCCCTTTAACCCCTTAGTGACCAAGCCTGTTTGCGCCTTAATGACCAGGCCAAATTTTGCAAATCTGACATGTGTCACTTTAACATGGAAAAACACTAGAGATGAGCGAGCGTACTCGGAAAAGCACTATTCGCTCGAGTAATTTGCTTTATCCGAGTATCGCTGTGCTCGGGTCTGAAGATTCGGGTGCCGCTGCGGCTGACAGGTGAGTCGCAGCAGGGAGCAGGGGAGAGCGGGCGGGAGAGAGGGAGAGAAAGATCTTACCTCGGTTCCTCCCCGCTCTCCCCTGCAGCTCCCCGCTCTGTGCCGGCACCCGAATCTTCAGACCCGAGCACAGCGATACTCGAATAAAGCAAATTACTCGAGCGAGTAGTGCTTTTCCGAGTACGCTCGCTCATCTCTAAAAAACACCAGAAAGGTTTTGCATATCCAAGCGATTCTGACATTGTTTTTTCGCCACATGTTGTACTTCATTTAGGCAGAAAAAAAAGACCGAAAGAATTTGTGTTTTTTTATTAAAAGCACCAAAATTGGGAACATTTTGAAAAAATCGTAATTTCCAACTGCAATATCTCAAATATGTGCAAACATAATATAGAAATTTTTGCTATATATTTCCATCCGTTTACTTTATTTTGGACGCACATTGGAAAAACTTTTCTTTTTTTTTTTTTTAAACCATTTAAGAGGCATACAAATTTAACATTACTTTTCAGCATTTTGAGAAACACTTTGTTTTCCTACACCAAGCCAAGATTGGAAAGGCTCATAGGAGTCAAAATGATAGATAGCCCCACAAGTGACCCCATTTTAAAAACTACACCCCTTAACGTATTCACTGAGGGCTGTCATGAGTATTTTAACCCCACAGTTTTTTTTTAGGAGTCAATGCAATTTAGAATAGAAAAACTAAAATGTCATATTTTTGCAAATATGTCATTTTAAAGACAAAACTTTTTTCTATAGTACACATGAAAATGAGGGTTTGCACCCCAGAATGGATACCCCTGTTTGTCTCGTGCTCAGAAACATACCCATTGTGGCCCTAGTATTACGTCTGTATGCACAATGGAAAGGAGCAACTGGTGGCTTTCGGAACAGAATTTTTGCTTGAAAGAGATTTAGGCCCTATTGCCCACTTGTAGAGCCCTTGAGTGATCAAAATGATGGAGAACCCCCACAAGTAACCCAATTTTGAAAAGTAGACCCCTTAAAAAATTTATCTAGGGGTAGTATGCCTTTTTGACTTCACAGTTTTTGAATGAATCTAAGACAAGCAGAAGGAAAAAATTATGATTTTCATTTTTATGGCAATTGTGTCAATTTAAACACAGTTTTTTTTGTACAGTGTACATAGCAATGAAGACATTCACCCCAAAATGGGTACCCCCATTTGTCCCGTGTTCAGAAACATGCCCATTGTGGCCCTAATCTACTTAAAGGAAACATGGCTAGGCCTATAATGGAAGGAGCACCCGTTGGATTTCAGGGTACAACTGAATAAATTCCAGGCCCCCTTGCCCACTTGTAGAGACATTGAGCGGCCAAAACGATAGAGAACCCCCACGAATGACCCCATTTTGAAAACTAGACCCCTTAACAAATTCATCTAGGGGTGTTCTGCCTATTTTGACCCCACAGTATTTGACTGAATCTAAGCAAAGCAGAAGGAAAAAATTACGATTTTCATTTTTTTGGCAATTTTGTCAATTTAAAAACTGTTTTTTTGTACAGTGTACATAGGAATGAAGACGTTCACCCCAAAATGCATACCCCCGTTTGTCCCGTGTTCAGAAACATACCCATTGTGGCCCTAATCTACTTACAGGACACATGGCTAGGCCCATAATGGAGGGAAGGCCCGCTGGATTTCAGGGCAGAACTGAATAAATTCCAGGCCCCATTGCCCACTTATACCGAAAAAAAATTGACTTCCTAAAAATAATCCCCCCCCCTGCCATCCCTATTTTTTGGCATTCCCTAAATATTAGATAAAGGTAATAATACAAACTGCGTTTTATGTCCGAAGACAGGGGTAATTACGGAGGCTGGTTGGGTTGGGCACATGGGGCAAGAAAACTGGGTATTCCCCCCTCCTCTCATGCTTTTTGGGGGGTATTTCGTAATCTCAGTGGCGGGTATGGGGTGTAAAAAGTGGCGCTCTGTGAGGCTTTGTAATCTTGCTGCGGTGCAGCGGTCTCACAGAGAAGGCGCTCAACAAGGTGCTCCTGGAACTGCATGAAGGCGAGCGTTCCCGGGGCTTCTTGTAAATTACGGATTACAGGTAGCGGTCTGAATAATGCCGGGCTCACACGGACATATGCAGAATCCGCTTGCGGAGGCCCGCAGCGGATCCCAGCTGTGAGCCCGCCTGTGACCCTGCGTATGGCCACGTAATGTACTGCGCATAACTGCCTACTCACACAGGCGGTCATGCGCAGTACGCCGTTGTTTGTTTATATTTTCTGCTCCGTCGCTTAGAGATGACCCGGGTACCCGCAGCCCATACACAATGTATTTGCACATGGGCTGTGAGTATATCCGCGGTCATAGAGCACAATGGGCACTAGGTCGCGGATATCCGCGTTAAAATATAGCATGCTGTGTTCTGCTTCTGCGAGTGGATTACGTAATTCCGACCCGCTAATTGGGGGGAATTGTGTAATCCAGTGCATGTGATTGATCTGTGGATTACAGCTGATCACGCGCACGCAGAACCTGTAATTCCTCTCCGGTCATGTGTAACCGGCCTAATGTTATATCTCTAATTTATCACGTGACCAGGGACCGCTCAACGAGGCCACCGGTCACTGCTCCAAGCACTCAGCGACCGTTGGTCGCTGGGAGCAAGGAGATTTAAAATTTCCTGGGCTCCCCGGCTCCTGCGAATGTGTCCGGCATTTTGCCGGCAATCACATGTGCAGAATTCGGGAAGGTTCACGAAGGAGGATCGCGTCGGGGTTCAAAAACGGAGGCCTCTGGTAAAAAGTTTCATCTCTTCTCACCGATCGCATCGGTGAGGGGAGATGAAACTGCCACTTTTTGAAGAACTTTTACGTGATCGCCATTATGCATTGGATAACGGCGATCACGTGACCAGTAACCGCCACGGCTCCCCGTGACATCTCCAGGCTCTTAGCTACCTTAGGTAGCCAGGAGCAGGGAGATTTTAAATTTCTTGGGCAATATTTCACTTTTGCGCATGCGCCTGCCAACATGCTGACGGGCGCATGCGCCGAAGCTGGGGTAAGGTCCACGGATCAAGATCCCATCAGGGAACAAATCCGGGGACCTTGTGTATGTAATTTCATCCCCCCTTACGGATACAATCCGTAAGGGGAAATGAAACTTTAACTTTATAAACTTTTTTTAACTTTTAACTTTTTTTTTTGTTTTTCTCTACTTTTTAACTTTATATGATCACCGTTATCCGATGGATAACGGTGATCATATGACTGGAAACCGCATACAGCGGTCCCCAGTCATATCTCCCTGCACTCGGCTAACTGTGACAGCCGGGTGCAGGGAGATTTTGAATTTGCCGGGCTCGCCGGCCTTCTGCGCATGCGTGCCACATCGGCGCATGCGCAGAAGCCAGCGGAGGGTCCCGAGACCGACCGGAGGACATGGAGGACGTAGGGTGAGTATTTTCACCTTCCCTCATGGATCCGATCCATGAGGGGAGGTGAAGCTTTTCTTTTTTTTACACTTTTCTTTACATTTCCGCGATCGCCGTTATCCATTGGATAACGCTCACCGTGGTCCCCACTGACATCTCCTGCCTCCCGGCTACCTACAGGAGCCGGGAGCCAGGAGATTTCAAATTTCCCGGGCCGCCGAGCCTTCTGCGCATGCGGCTGACGTAATGCCGCCTGGCGCGCATGCGCAGAAGACCGGCTTCGGGGCCCGGAGCATCGGGAGAGCGGGGAGCAGTGCGGCGGACTCGGGTGAGTATTTTCAGCTGCCCTGATGGATCCGATAACTTTTTTCAAACTTTTTTTAACTTTTATGCGATCGGCGCTATCCATTGGATAGCGCCGATCGCATTGCCGGGGGGGGGGGGCCTGCAGCCCGGGATGACAGCTCCATGCTGTCGGCTACCCGCGGGCACTGACAGCATGAAGCTGTCACGTCCAGAGCCCGAGGGGCTTTATTCTCTGCAGGACACATGCTTTTACGTCCTCAGAGAATAAAGCCCACTTCGGGAGGACGTAAAAACACTATGGGCTGGTCGTTAAGGGGTTAAATTAGAACTTCTGGCACTCGTCGACTGTCACTAAAAAGTGAAAAGACTATTTAGCAGCAGCAAAATTTGTGGCTTCAACCAGCAATAGCCTAGCGGCCTACTTAAACTCTGCAAAGCCTGGAGCCTTGGATCAGTGATGGCTCTCTAGGTTAGCTATAGCTAACTTTGACTTCACTGTGAAACATTGAGTCGGCAAAGTTGAGAGAACCCTTGAAGTTTCTACTGCCTGCTAGAACTGTCAATTTTGCAAGAGTCAGTAAAAACTGTGTACCTTCGATTTTACCAAAGCTCTTTGGTCTGGATTCTTTATTTCACTGTTGCACCATACTCAAAGTCCCTGGCGTCATGTTGAACTTATTATTAATCTTCGTTCTACACAGAGTACCTGCCCCCATGATTAAGCCTGAGTTAGAATACCCATTCAAGTTACTTCTGCTAACTTGCAGTAGCCCAAAACTCATAAAAGAACTGTCTGCAAATATAAATCAATTGAGATATACTAGAGCACGCCAGAACTAGGGGAAGAGCCAAGGGACATCTTGGAACTGACAATAGTAATGGAATAAAAAAATAGAAGAAACAGGAGCTCAGGGATCGCCTCTAATGTAAATCATAAATGAATGGTAGTAGATGTATAAACAACACTTACTTCACTAGGGGTTAAGGGGTGCAAACTTTTGCCCCTTATCCCCAAAACCTCCTAGATCCAGGTAAGCCTTAATTAGAATCAAAACTACTTCAGGCTATGGTTCTGCAAAATGATGGATATTTAATGACAGCGAATATGCAAATCGGAACTGCAATGTGTATCTGGGCTTAAGGTGTCTGCAGTTTCACCCCCCCCCCCCCCCCTTTCTTCCTTCTTTCCTTTCTCAAGCAGGTTCAGTACTAGAATGAAAAGCATTGCTGTAGACCAGATGGCAGGAGGATGTTCATCTGGACTTTTGTGGACCACTGAGGGACTCCCCATGCACAGCAAGGACACGTGAGTGAGGCTCAGTCATGATAAATACCAATGTGCACACCATAATGGGACACAAGTGAGTTAGCAGGCCTGCTGATCTTTTTTTCCTGAGTTATCATAACATGGGTAGCAAAGTGTTACTTATGGATGATGTTTGACCTTTTATAGCTGACTAGCTTGTTACTCACCACTTCGTCCACGTGGAATTTGTATTTTTTTAATCTAATCTGTGTTTTGCTGTATATTGAAATGCAAAAAGTTTAAATAGTGAAAGGAAAGTAACTGCCATATGCTATGTCAGCACAGTTCTGTACACTCCATTTTTGGTCTTGTCATCTTTTGCAAGGTTTTGTGGGCTGTATACACGTGAGCATGCCACATACAGTTGCCCATGAGAAAAACATGTTTTTTCGGAATGTACACCTGTTACCTTAAAGGGGTTGTCCCGCGCCGAAACGGTTTTTTGGTTTTTTTAAACCCCCCCCCCCCCATCCCCCCGTTCGGCGCGAGACAACCCCGATGCAGGGGTTAAAAAAACACACCGGGTAGTACTTACCCGAATCCCGGCGGTCTGGCGTCTTCATACTCACCTGCTGAAGATGGCCGCCGGGATCCTGTCTCTCCGTGGACCGCAGGGCTTCTGTGCGGTCCATTGCCGATTCCAGCCTCCTGATTGGCTGGAATCGGCACGTGACGGGGCGGAGCTACACGGAGCCGGCATTCTGCACGAGCGGCCCCATTGAAGACAGCAGAAGACCCGGACTGCGCAAGCGCGGCTAATTTGGCCATTAGAGGCCGAAAATTAGTCGGCACCATGGAGACGAGGACGCCAGCAACGGAGCAGGTAAGTATAAAACTTTTGATAACTTCTGTATGGCTCATAATTAATGCACAATGTACATTACAAAGTGCATTAATATGGCCATACAGAAGTGTATAGACCCACTTGCTGCCGCGGGACAACCCCTTTAAGTGTTTGCCCTTGAGCCTTATTGATCGTCATTGCAAAAGCTGCACAGTGATAGGTTGGTATTTCTTATACTACTGAGGTAAAATTAAAGCTGCGCTGTGATTGGTTGCTATGGGCAACACAGATTTTCTTTAAAATCTCTATCCATGTTAATGTGTCTTTCGTTTAAGTTTTAGGGGAAAATCTGTGTGTTTGTGTCGTACAGCCCAGCTTTAATTTATTACACTGCTAAGATAAAATGAAAGCTGCTGTGCTGTGATTGGTTGCTATTTGTCATACTGCTGAGGTAGAATAAAAGCTGTGCTGTGATTGGTTGCTATTTGTCATACTGCTGAGGTAGAATAAAAGCTGTGCTTTGATTGGTTGCTATGGGCAATACAGATTTTCTTTAAAATCTCAATTTATGTTAATGTGTCTTCCATTCAAGTTTTAATCCTGGACAACGCTTGGTATCCCTGCTAGCTTAATATTCACATAGTGCAACAATGACATCTCTTCTCACATGTCTACCCCATTGGGGAGGCGTAGCTTATAATGTGCACCCCCTTCCCCTCCGCTCCACTGCACTTAATATCCACATACGTGCGACAATGACGTCTGCCCTCACGTGTCTTCCTGTTTGTGCAGGTATAGTTTATGATGTGCACCCCTTTCCCTCTGCCTCGCCACCCAGAGTGGAGGTGCGCCTGTGCACCACCAAATAAATCTGTCTTGTCACGCTCCCTAGAGAACTCTATAACTTTTGGGGGTAAAACATAGCCTATGCTCTTCCTCGAGATGCACGCTATCTCCCTGCCAAAAAAAGCTGTGAAAAGGTAACAAACAGACAGACAGTTACCTTCGCATATATAATATTAGTATGGATAGTATAATGCATAGAGAATATAGGAGCTATGGTTATATTAATGGTGCATGAGAAATGTTATGTTGCAGCAAGACACTAGATGTGAAAAGAGACAAAACTAAAATAGTTGGTAAGACCTCGAGCAGTAGTTACATCTGTGATGCTGTATGTTCTAGAGTAAGGATGTGGCCCCTGTGGAGCGCAAGAGGATGGTTAAGAGGTTGCTATAAGAGGTTGAGTATCAGAAGTGATGAAGATAACGGATGCAGTGTAAGGGCCCAGAGTACGGATGTCTTACTGCCTCTGTAAGTGAAGGAATTGCTAAATGTGATGCACCAAAGGTTAATTGTGATATGACGTATATGATGTATGCGAGGTCGCAACAAGGACCTGGTGAGGAAGTGTACGCAGTATTACAAGAGATGAAGTATTATCGTTCTGTTTTATAAAGTGTTTAAGTATTACAGCCCTCCTAAGGAGCGAAATGTCTTGTACACTGTCCTGGTTAAGTAACGTAAAAAAAGATGTGCTGCCTCTGTTCCGCCACCGCCGCACCATTATACCGCTCACCGCCTGTTTTGATGCAGTTCAACCTTCACACTGTGTTTATTCTGAAATGCTGCAGCGTGCACTTGAGCATAGCGGTTTCATGCTGCCCATGGTTAGGGTAGCATGCACATGGTGGCAGAAGCTCTTTAAAGTGGCCCCGAACATAATAATCAATATGGTTTTTATGAGTTTTTGCATTGTGTACTTTTATATTGTATCATGTTTGTGTGCCAAGTCTAAGAAAGTATCTGACAATACAAATGTTACTGGAAAATATATCTGTGAAAATGAAATCTATTAACCCTTTAAGGACACAGCCATTTTTTTTTTACCTTTTGGTCTTATACTTTTCTTCATTACAGAGTTCAGGCCACAGTGCATGGGCATCCTCCTCTTAGTTCCATAGTGCTACAGAAAACTGGGGAGGAGAAGGATGCACATGCTGCCCTGTACAACTTCACTGGGGTTTTGAAGATCATAAGAAATAAAAGTACAGGCATTAAATGGCGGGGGCCACAAAAAGTGACCACTACTACTTAGGGGCATGAAAAAAGGCCAGGGGGTACACAATGAAATCACTATTTCTTGGGAGAGGGAACTGAGGAGCTACTTTTTTTTGGTGCTGGGTAGATAAAGGTACGGCTATTATTTAGAAAGGCACACAGAGGGACCACTATTACTTTGGCTTTCAAAAAAGGACTACTATCACTTGGGGGCACAAAGAGGGACTACTGTTACTTGCAGGGGCTGGGGTACATAGAGAGGCCATTATTGCTTGGAGGAAGCACGCAAAAGTACTAATATAACAAAACATATGTGTTTGACCTTAGTAAACACCATTATGCGACTGAGAGATACTGAAAGGCTGCAGCCATGAAGTCAAGTTGCACTTGACAGGTGGCTCAAGCTGAACTTTTGTACCGGGCCCATGAGCCTATGGTTATCCAATAGTGCCGTATGTGTTGAGTTTGGAATTTATGAACATAGCCCTAGGGCTCATTTAAATGGACATACATACGCTCTGTATTACGTAGGTAGTTTTTACGGAGTGCTGAATCCCCATTGATTTGCATTGCATTTGATTTGCGCATTACCAACTAAAATTTTCCCTTTGAAGCCTATAGTATATGCGTAAATAAGCAGTGAATAGGTATGATATATGCATAATCATTGTGTATTTATGCATGCAATCAATTTTTTTTGTGCACGTGAAAAACACTGTTAATACACACGCAAAAAAAATGCAATCCGGGCAAGATATGTCGGGAACACACAGTGAAAACGCTGCATATGCACAGACTGAAAATTGCGTACACCTGTGTGAATGAGTCCTGTTTGTCAGATTTATATTGTTATTATCTAGTTGTGTTATTTTCCTGTTAATCTGTTTTACAAAAATCCCCCATAGCCATCTCAGTTTGATTATGAGAGTATTCAGTTTTTCACTATCATAGGATCACAATAAATCTTTCATGTTCTTCAACTTTCTAGTGGAGCTATGTTCCTATTCTTAGTTCTTGTTGGTATCTTTATAACTTGAAGAAGGAGGAGTTCAAAACCTCCCATAGGAACCTAGGGTGAGTTATTTAAGAGTGAACAAGATTTCCGAATCCCACATATGCCACCCTTCAGAATATCATACAATGCCGGACTGTTTGATATACTATACATCATTTATTTGGCGCTACAAGTCTGTCATTGTAAAATGTATGAACAAGATCTTAGAGAGACGACACTATGTAGTGTTTCTTACTAGAGCCTGTTATACAGCTCGGAGTGATTTTAATACTTAAATGATTTATGTGCAAGCTCTGTAACTTTATGGAACCAAAATATGAGTTGAATTAGCATTGAGGAAGTCAATGTTGTACTGCGGTGCTCTGTGAAAATTTTATCTGAGGGTGCACCATCCAGTTACATAGGACAATGACATGACCACTTTGACTTGCTTTGTAACCTATGATATTATTACCATTGTTCACACAGGTCTTATTTTAACATTAAGGAGGTACTTTTACACGGGATGACTTTTGGGCATTTAAGCTTTCACACAGGAGCAATAGTTCATACACTGGATGAAGAAGGAGTACGTCGGAGATCTCTTTCAGCTGCCCGCCTCAATTCAGAGTAAACAGGCAGTCTTTCAAAGATGAACGACTGCCTTTTTACACAGGCTGATAGTTGTTTTGATTTTAGCTGGGCTAAAAACCAAGCAACTCTGTTTTTCTCACTCACTTGCCCGGTTTTTTGAGAAATTACGTAGGCGACTATTGGCCCGTGTAAAAGTACCCTAATCCAAAAATCATAGGCTCCAGGAGTAAGGATGCTTTTACATGGGAAGATCTGTCGGGCAACTAATGTCCGACAGGTTGTCCCAGCGATAATTGTTCCTGTTCCTTTATGCAGGAATGACCACTGCTCGTGAATGGAAGTTGAGCTGGCCAGGGATCGTTCCAGCCTGCCTCCAATTATAGTAAACAGGCAGTCATTTATAAGTGAACAGCTGCCTGTTTACACAGGCAATTCCTCTGCTATGTATCATTAGCCCTATTGGAGCCTACTCCTAAAGGGGTCCCTTCTAGTGTACGAGTAAGATCTTTTATCTGATTTTTTTTTCATAAAGAAAGAAAAGATGAAAGACAGCTCCACTTTCCAAAGACCACCATCAGCAGCAAATCAAGAAATTGAAAGTTTATAATTCTTTTAGTCATCACTTTGCTCACTCCCATTTCTTGGTATATTACATTCCAGTATTGGCTGACTTTGTACCTCATTCTCTGTTCCAGCATCAATGACAGTGCTCAATTAGACTCTTCATTTCTGAAGAGTCTTAGTTGAATCCAGTAATTTTTTTTTAGCAATGGAGGCAATAGCAAAATGGGGCGACCTCTTAGTCCTAGTACCTGTTACTATGCAAATCCAGTTTTTATTCTACCTCTTACCCTTCTCTTGTAGAAAAAAAGAGACATGTGGCCCACTGGTTACTTTCTCCTTCCCTTGCTAATGAGGGGTCTGTGTGGAGCAAGCACTGGACAGGTTCACACCACTCAAGAAAAGAATATGGGTTGGTAAAGGCTTTGGCTATACTCTATGTTATGTATGCCCTTGCATTGGGAATTACACAGGGTATGATTCATTACAATGCAAATTCTGTATGATCCAACACCATTCAAACAACATTCTTTCCTTCACCACAGATGCCAATAAAATTGAAGTTACTCTTGTGCTTTGCTTTTGGCATGACTCAAGTAGCTGTCTAGATTTAGTCTTGGAGTGACTGAGTGAGGATATTAGTTACATTTCCTTAACAGTCTGACAATGGTTTACAATCAAAGAGCACAATACACCTCAAGGTACCAAATGCCACCACCAATGGCACCCATGAGACCTCTGCAAACAGGCAGGATGTATTCTGAGCTGACTCTCCCATCATTCGTATGCTCAGCATCTAGTGATTCCAGGAAAAAACTTGTATTACGTGTTCCAGGAAGTGATCTCAAAACAATGAAATGGGTAGTCCAACACACGAAGAACAATAACCAATCAAAACATCTCAAAATGCCTGCTTTATGGGTCGAAATGTTGCTGTTATGCTGGGATTGCATGAAATAAAAGATCTCCTCCCTATGGTTGCGTTTGAAAGTGCACCTAATTGATGCTGCCTGGATTTCCTTGAGTGTGTGAGACAAACATTTTCTATTTAATTCTAGATAGAAGTTCCTTGTGTTGAAGGTTTCAGTCAACTTTGTTGTGCCTCTTTGTTTTGTGGTTGTGTGTTAAAACAGTCAGAGACCAGCAGAAAGGCTACCCAGCTAGCAAACTAACTGGAATCTAGGAGTTCATTACCGGATTGATTTAACTGGAATCTGAGGTTCTGAACTAACAGGTTAGGGACTTATCTAGAAAGTCTCTGTTAGTGTGTTAGGCCATTCTGGGGACAACTATGGCCATCTGGAATAGGGAATCGAGTCAGTGCCTGTCCTGGGGAAAGAGAATTAATTGCAGTGAAGGTCATGGGCTGGCAAGAGGTATTCAGGGAGTACCAAACTGATTAGAAAGGTGGGTATGCCCAAAACTGGCTGTCTTGATGCTGAGTCGAAAAAAAGGTTTAGAGGCAAATGTGGAGGCTGGATAAATGATCTTGTATAGAAGTCCCTGCTTGGAAAGATGTGAGATTATAGTCTGAGCATGTAGAAATTAGATCTAGAAGTACGGTAGTTAATTCCTTTCCGTTGTCTCCACGAGATAAATGTGAAAATTGGTGAGATTCTGTGTTATTGTTGCACAAGAAATGGGATGTAATTTTGGTTTGTTCTGGTTTTGTTAGTTGAACATAAATAATGTGGATTTGTTGTCTTTGTGAATTTTTGTGTGTTTGTGAAGTTATATGATCCGCAAAGAACTGGGAGAGACACGCTGAAACATTTAACACAGACCAACAAAAGAGGAAATGTATTTCCATTGGAGTGGAGTGTGTGTGTGTGTATATATATATATATATATATATATATATATATATATATATATATATATAGGTTTTTTTTATGCGTGCACAACACAAGTCCACGTTACATTCAATATATTGGGTTCTACTTATTTTAGTGTTATTATTAGAGATGAGCGAGCACCAAAATGCTTTTCGCGATGCTCGAGGGTTCGTTTCGAATAACGAACCCCATTGAAGTCAATGGGCGACCCGAGCATTTTTGTATATCGCCGATGCTCGCTAAGGTTTTTTATTTGTGAAAATCTGGGCAAGTCAAGAAAGTAATGGAAACGACACAGCAACGGATAGGGCAGGCGAGGGGCTACATGTTGGGCTGCATCTCAAGTTCACAGGTCCCACTATTAAGCCACAATAGCGGCAAGAGTGGGGCCCCCCCCCAACAACTTTTACTTCTGAAAAGCCCTCATTAGCAATGGATACCTTAGCTAAGCACCACACTACCTCCAACAAAGCACAATCACTGCCTGCATGACACTCCGCTGCCACTTCTCCTGGGTTACATGCTGCCCAACACCCTCCCCCCCCCCCTGCACGACCCAGTGTCCACAGCGCACACCAAAGTGTCCCTGCGCAGCCTTCAGCTGCCCTCATGCCACGCCACACTCATGTCTATTTATAAGTGCGTCTGCCAGAGGAACCGCAGGCACACATTGCAGAGGGTTGGCACGGCAAAGCAGCGACCCTCTTTAAAAGGGGCGGGGCGATAGTCCACAATGCTGTACAGAAGCAATGAGAAATCCAATCCTGTGCCACCTCCATCTGGAGCTGCACACGTGGGCATAGCAATGGGGAACCTATGTGCCACACACTATTCATTCTGTCAAGGTGTCTGCATGCCCCAGTCAGACCGCGGTTTTTTATTAATAGTCACAGACATGTACACTCCGCAATGGGAATTCCGTGTGCACCCACAGCATGGGTGGCTCCCTGAAACCCACCCGCTGTACATAAATGTATCCTATTGCCGTGCCCTGGACAGCAGAGCTAACGTCAGATGAAATGCAGGTGGGCTTCGGCCCACACTGCATGCCCCAGTCAGACTGGGGTTCTTTAGAAGTGGAAACAGATGCATTTACAAATCCCTGTGGACCCACAGCATGGGTGGGTGCCAGGAAGCCACCGGCGGTACATAAATATTTCCCATTGCATTGCCCAACACAGCTGAGGTAGTAATGTCATGTTTAATGCAAGTGGGCTTCGGCCCACACTGCATGCCCCAGTCAGACTGGGGTTCTTTAGAAGTGGACACATGTAGTTACAACTCCCTGTGGACCCACAGCATGGGTGGCTCCCTGGAACCCACCGGCGGTACATAAATATATCCCATTGCATTGCCCAACACAGCTGAGGTAGTAATGTCATGTTTAATGCAGGTGGGCTTCGGCCCACACTGCATGCCCCAGTCAGACTGGGGTTCTTTAGAAGTGGAAACAGATGCATTTACAACTCCCTGTGGACCCACAGCATGGGTGGGTGCCAGGAAGCCACCGGCGGTACATAACAATATCCCATTGCATTGCCCATCACAGCTGAGGTAGTAATGTCATGTTTAATGCAGGTGGGCTTCGGCCCACACTGCATGCCCCAGTCAGACTGGGGTTCTTTAGAAGTGGACACATGTAGTTACAACTCCCTGTGGACCCACAGCATGGGTGGCTCCCTGGAACCCACCGGCGGTACATAAATATATCCCATTGCAGTGCCCATCACAGCTGATGTTATGTCAGCTGTAATGCAGGTGGGCCAAAAATTTATTGGATTACACTGTAGGCGAGGGCCCACAAAAATTGGTGTACCAACAGTACTAATGTACCTGAGAAAAATTGCCCATGCCCAACCGAGAGGGCAGGTGAAACCCATTAATCGCTTTGGTTAATGTGGCTTAATTGGTAACTAGGCCTGGAGGCAGCCCAGTTAAAATAAAAATTGGTTGAGGTGAAAGTTTCAACGCTTTAATGAGCATTGAAACGTATAAAAATTGTTTAGAAAAATTATATGACTGAGCCTTGTGGGCCTAAGAAAAATTGCACGTTCGGCGTGATTACGTGAGGTTTCAGGAGGAGGAGCAGGAGGAGGAGGAATATTATACACAGATTGATGAAGCAAAAAGGTCCCCGTTTTGGATGGTGATAGAGAACAATGCTTCCATCCGCGGGTGCAGCCTACATATTGCTTAGGTATCGCTGCTGTCCGCTGGTGGAGAAGAGAAGTCTGGTGAAATCCAAGCTTTGTTCATCTTGATGAGTGTAAGCCTGTCGGCACTGTCGGTTGACAGGTGGGTACGCTTATCCGTGATGATTCCCCCAGCCACACTAAACACACTCTCTGACAAGACGCTAGCCGCAGAGCAAGCAAGCACCTCCAGGGCATACAGCGCGAGTTCAGGCCACGTGTCCAGGCTTCAACACCCAGTAGTTGTAGGGGGCAAAGGCGTCACCGAGGACGGTGCTGCAATCGGCTACGTACTACCTCACCATCCTTTTACAGTGCTCCCGCCAACTCAGCCTTGACTGGGGACCGGTGACACAGTCTTGCTGGGGAGCCATAAAGCTGTCAAAGGCCTTAGAGAGTGTTCCCCTGCCTGCGCTGTACATGCTGCCTGATCTCTGCACCTCCCCTGCTACCTGGGCCGCGGAAATGCGCCTTCAGCCACTAGCGGTGTCGGATGGGAAGTTTACTATCAGTTTGTCCACCAGCGCCCTGTGGTATAGCATCATTCTCGAACCCCTTTCCTCTTCGGGAATGAGAGTGCAAAGGCTCTCCTTATACCGTGGATCGAGCAGTGTGTACACCCAGTAATCCGTAGTGGCCAGAATGCGTGTAACGCGCGGGTCACGAGAAAGGCATCCTAACATGAAGTCAGCCATGTGTGCCAGGGTACCTGTACGCAACACATGGCTGTCCTCACTCGGAAGATCACTTTCAGGGTCCTCCTCCTCCTCCTCCTCCTCCTCTGGCCATACACGCTGAAAGGATGACAGGCAAGCTGCATCTGTACCCTCAGCAGTGGGCCAAGCTGTCTCTTCCCCCTCCTCCTCATGCTCCTCCCCCTCCTCCTCAACGCGCTGAGATATAGACAGGAGGTTGCTCTGACTATCCAGCGACATACTGTCTTCCCCCGCCTCCGTTTCTGATTCCAAAGCGTCTGCCTTTATGCTTTGCAGGGAACTTCTCAAGAGGCATAGCAGAGGAATGGTGACGCTAATGATTGCAGCATCCCCGCTCACCATCTGGGTAGACTCCTCAAAGTTTCCAAGGACCTGGCAGATGGCTGCCAACCAGGCCCACTCTTCTGTAAATAATTGAGGAGGCTGACTCCCACTACGCCGCCCATGTTGGAGTTGGTATTCCACAATAGCTCTACGCTGCTCATAGAGCCTGGCCAACATGTGGAGCGTAGAGTTCCACCGTGTGGGCACGTCCCACAGCAGTCGGTGCACTGGCAGATTAAACCGATGTTGCAGGGTTCGCAGGGTGGCAGCGTGCGTGTGGGACTTGCGGAAATGTGCGCAGAGCCGGCGCACCTTTCCGAGCAGGTATGACAAGTGGGGGTAGCTTTTCAGAAAGCGCTGAACCACCAAATTAAAGACATGGGCCAAGCATGGCACGTGCGTGAGGCTGCCGAGCTGCAGAGCTGCCACCAGGTTACGGCCGTTGTCACACACGACCATGCCCGATTGGAGGCTCAGCGGCGCAAGCCAGCGGTCGGTCTGCTCTGTCAGACCCTGCAGCAGTTCGTGGGCCGTGTGGCACTTCTCTCCTAAGCTGAGTAGTTTCAGCACGGCCTGCTGACGCTTGCCCACCGCTGTGCTGCCACGCCGCGTGACACCGACGTGTTGGCGACGTGCTGCTGCTGCTGACACATCTTGATTGCGAGACAGAGGTTGCGTAGGAGGAGGAGGAGGGTTTAGTGGAGGAAGCATACACCCCCGCAGATACCACCACCGAGCTGGGGCACGCAATTCGGGGGGTGGGTAGGACGTGAGCGGTCCCAGGCTCTGACTCTGTCCCAGCCTCCACTAAATTCACCCAATGTGCCGTCAGGGAGATATAGTGGCCCTGCCCACCTGTGCTTGTCCACGTGTCTGTTGTTAAGTGGACCTTGGCAGTAACCGCGTTGGTGAGGGCGCGTACAATGTTGCGGGAGACGTGGTCGTGCCTATACGGCAGCATCTCCAGGCTGATCAATTTGGCTATGTGCACGTTTAACGCTTGAGCGTGCGGGTGCGTGGCGTCGTACTTGCGCTTGCGCTCAAACTGTGGCGCTAGCGACGTCTGGACGCTACGCTGAGAGACATTGCTGGATGGGGCCGAGGACAGCGGAGGTGAGGGTGTGGGTGCAGGCCAGGAGACGGTACTGCCTGTGTCCTCAGGGGGGGGTTGGATCTCAGTGGCAGGTTGGGGCACAGGGGGAGAGGCAGTGGTGCAAACCGGAGGCGGTGAACGGGCATCGTCCCACCTTGTGGGGTGCTTGGCCATCATATGCCTGCGCATGCTGGTGGTGGGGCCTCCCCAGCTGATCTTGGCGCGACAAAGGTTGCACACCACTGTTCGTTGGTCGTCAGGCGTCTCTGTAAAAAACTGCCACATCGTAGAGCACCTTGACCTCTGCAGGATGGCATGGCACGAGGGGGCGCTTTGGGAACCAGTTGGTGGATTATTCGGTCTGGCCCTGCCTCTACCCCTGGCCACCGCACTGTCTCGGCCTGTGCCCACAGCCTGACTTGGGCCTCCGCGTCCTCGCCCGCGTCCACGTCCTATAGGCCTACCCCTACTCCTCAGCATGGTGTATTAGCAGTAGTGCAGAAACAGAACGCTGTAATTAAATGTGCCGCTTATTGGTCTGTGGTTGGAGGCTGACTTCGTTTACGGAACCCCAGGAAATAATTTGCCGCAAGCCTGCTGTAACACTTAGCTGGCTGCGTATGAATTTGGAGAACTACTACCCCCAGCAGAGACCCAGAACACTGAGCACAGTGACAGGCAGGCCAAATAGATTTTTTTTCAAGATTTTTTTCAAAAGGACCACTGCGTATATTCAATCAATAGTATATGTCTTCTGTCCCTGCCTACACAATTCTGTCCCTGAACTGTGTCACGGAACTGCAGTGTTGCACTGTTATTAACTGCAACAGACCGGTGATTTCAGAGCCAGGAAATAATTTGGCGCAAGCCTGCTGTAACACTTAGCTGGCTGCGTATTTATTTGGAGAACTACTACCCCCAGCAGACACAGACCCAGAACACTGAGCACAGTGACAGGCAGGCCAAATAGATTTTTTTTCAAGATTTTTTTCAAAAGGACCACTGCGTATATTCAATCAATAGTATATGTCTTCTGTCCCTGCCTACACAATTTTGTCCCTGAACTGTGTCATGGAACTGCAGTGTTGCACTGTTATTAACTGCAACAGATCGGTGATTTCAGAGCCAGGAAATAATTTGGCGCAAGCCTGCTGTAACACTTAGCTGGCTCCGTATTTATTTGGAGAACTACTACCCCCAGCAGACATGGACCCAGAACACTGAGCACAGTGACAGGCAGGCCAAATAGATTTTTTTTCAAGATTTTTTTCAAAAGGCCCACTGCGTATATTCAATCTATAATATATGTCTTCTGTCCCTGCCTACACAATTCTGTCCCTGGAGTATTACTGCAGGGTGCAATGCTCTGCACGGCCGATATACAAAAAAAAAAAAAAATGTGCAACACTGCTAAAAGCAGCCTCCACACTACTGCACACGGTTAGATGTGGCCCTAAGAAGGACCGTTGGGGTTCTTGAAGCCTACACTAACTCCTAACACTCTCCCTGCCTAACCACCACTTCTGTCCCTGGACTATTACTGCAGGGCGCAATGCTCTGCACGGCCGATATACCAAAAAAAAAAAATGTGCACACTGCTAAAAGCAGCCTCCACACTACTGCACACGGTTAGATGTGGCCCTAAGAAGGACCGTTGGGGTTCTTGAAGCCTACACTAACTCCTAACACTCTCCCTATAGCAGCTCCGGCACCAACAGCACTGTCCCTCAGCTATCTCACAACGCATCTGAGGCGAGCCGCGGGAGGGGCCGATTTTTATACTCGGGTGACACCTGATCTCCCCAGCCACTCACTGCAGGGGGGTGGTATAGGGCTTGAACGTCTCAGGGGGAAGTTGTAATGCCTTCCCTGTCTTTCAATTGGCCAGAAAAGCGCGCTAACATCTCAGAGATGAAAGTGAAAGTAACCCGAACATCGCGTGGTACTCGTTATGAGTAACGAGCATCCCGAACACGCTAATACTCGAACGAGTATCAAGCTCGGACGAGTACGTTCGCTCATCTCTAGTTATTATATTATGATGTTAAAACAGTAATAAGACATTGTGTACTTGATCAGCCTGATAAGGATTGGAAAAGGAAGTTGATGAGTGGATCACTGTGTCTCAGAAAGTGCGTGACAGAGGATATAAGGAAGTTGAAGTGAACGGATGTTATCTGTGTAGTGGCATAAGTATGACTAAGGAAAATCAGGAAATGTTAGCGGAGCAGCATCAGCTTCTGCATCCTGTCCACCCCCCTCACAATCATGGCTCCACATGCTAATAAGATTATTTATATGTGCTGCACATCCCGTTAGACTTACGTAACTAACAGTGCTTTCTGGGATTGAATGTCTGACAACAAACAGAGTTGTATTGGGCTAAATGTGGTGTGGAGAAACCAGAGAATGCAAGAACTGACCAGTCAGGAAATGATTTTTGCAGTGTGTACAATGTTGATCTAAGGCACAGTTGGACATGAGCCCTACGACTCTGGACCACATCACAAAAAACAATGAAGAAATTGTGACAGACTTTTATGTTAGGCTACAGATTGCATGGCTGGATGTGGGGTTGAAATCAAATTCAGCCGCAGACAAGAGAATCCTCCGCAGCTTATTTCTATATGGGCTACATGAACCCATCTAGAATCCAGAATAAAGGCTAAGACCATGAAGACTATTGACCTGTTAATGGCCTGCCAGTCTGTTGAACTTACCCAAGGACAGACAAAGACCTAAGGAAGCTTTTTAGTACAGAACCATCAATTGTGTTGTGGGTCATTTCCAAAATGCAATGACCCTCCTAACAAAAGTCTATGTATTTAAAATTAGGATACCGCGCTCCTAAGAACATCCACGTCCCGAACAGCAGTTAGCTTTCTTTCACCTCGTTTATTTACACAACGCGTTTCGTCTTAGAGACTTCCTCAGGTACATTTCTACTGCGGCCTCCTAACAAAAGGAGAGGTCTAGTGCAATTTAAGCACTACAATTGCCAGCAATCGGGTCACTTTGCTCACGATTATCCACAAGGCCACCCACAGAAAGCCCAAAGTGGCCCCACCAGCCAATGAGAAACTGGCAATTCAGATGTCCCATGCCCCTTTATTGCACTGACCTTCCTGAGGGAGGAGAGTCAATCTGCCACAACTACTTTCCCTCTATCAGGAAGTGAACCTATATTTTAGTTACTGGACACCAGGACAGCCAGATCAATTTTTAGATCATCCGATGTACCAACAGAGTTGCTTTCAGGTGTAGTAGAACATGGCATGGGATTAATAGGTAAATAAATGGAATTACAGGAGACAAAACAATTAACTTTACATGACACCCTAAAAGTTTTGGGTAAATGTTTTGGTGTCAGAAACATGCCCAGTTAATCTATTAAGGGCAGATATACTTATAGCAATACAAGCAGAAATTGAGTACACCCCAAATGGTATTAAGTGACTAGCCTATAACTAACCAACAGTTAACAACCATTTGTACTGTGCTCACTGTAACAGATTCTCAGGAAAATGTATCTCCTTACATGCAACCAGTTTTTGCATTAGTGCGAGAGATATTGTGGGACAGAGACAAAATGGATGTTGGTTGACTGGCTGTTCCTCCTGTCAATGAAAAATCAAGCCTGGCATACAGCCACCCAACATCAGACTGCCTTTGAGTGATGCTCTGGAAGGCAGTACTCATGAGCAGGTTCAAGCCTACCTTGAAAAGGGAATCCGAAAGTAATGTCATTCCCCGTATAACACTCCACTGTTCCCAGTCAAGGAAAAGGTTGCCAAAAAAACAACCTCAAACCTTTTGCATGGTCCATGATTTACGAGCAGTGATTGCTGCAATTGTCAACACCCAATTAGTGCCTTGTTTACAGTAGTAGATCTTAAAAAAATTTATTTTCAGTATAACGCTACACACTTCATGGCAAGCAATATTACTAATGTGTGAGTCACTGGAGGGAGCAGCCAACTCCCCAGGGCAATACTCTGAAGCCCTACAAATAGTTCTGAATCCAGTCTCATTACTTTCACTGAATTCAGAAAAGGGAAAAATAGATGTATAGAGTGAACATCAAATGCATGATTGTTTAGAGTTAAATGAAAACGAAACCAGGTATCTTTAAAATGTTGTTGAAATCCCCATTGCTAATGCAGCTTTTGAGGTTTCCATAGATAGTTCCAGATATCACGAAAATGGGTTGGGCAAGTAAAAACAGGTTCAGTGGTAACCAACAACAAGGTAATAGACAAGAAACCACTTCCTCTTGAGAAGTCTGCTCAGGAGGTTAAGCTGATGGTATGCGCTGGGACTTGTACGCTGGCCAAAGGTAACACTGTTAATGTGTACACTGACTTGAGGTACACTTTTGGAATCACATTTGATTTTGTACCTCTGTGGCACAGTAGAAATGTTGTTGGTAAACCAATCCGGAATGCAGAAGTAGTGTTTCTGGCTTTAGCGCTTCTCAAACAGGCAGCCTTCATCAAAGTTCAGGCTCACACGAAACAGCTAGCTTTGGAGGCCCTAGGGAACCAGAGAGCGAACACAGCAGCCAAAGCAGTGGCCCAACTCACCATGAATGAAATTAACAGTTATTAACGTGGTTACAACTAAACCAAATATGGATATCTCTCTGTTGTCTATTTTGCAGGAAAAGGGTGCAGAGTAGAGATGAGCGAACGTACTCGTCCGAGCTTGATATTCGTGCGAATATTAGGGTGTTCGGGATGCTCGTTACTCGTAACGAGTACCACGCGGTGTTCCGGTTACTTTCAGTTTCCTCTCTGAGACGTTAGCGCGCTTTTCTGGCCAATTGAAAGACAGGGAAGGCATTACAACTTCCCCCTGTGACGTTCAAGCCCTATACCACCCCCTGCTGTGAGTGGCTGGAAAGATCAGATGTCACCCGAGTATAAAAATCGGCCCCTCCCGCGGCTCGCCACACATGCCTTGTGACTTAGCTGAGGGAAAGTGCTGCTGCTGGTGCTGCTGTAGGGAGAGCGTTAGGAGTTAGTGTAGGCTTCAAGAACCCCAATGGCCCTTCTTAGGGCCACATCTACTAGTGTGCAGTACTGTGTTAGCACAGTATTTTATTTTTTTTTCCCAAAATTGGATCTGCAGAGCATTGCGCCCTGCAATAGGGACAGAAGTAGGGGTTAGGCAGGGAGAGTGTTAGGAGTTAGTGTAGGCTTCAAGAACCCCAACGGTCCTTTCTAGGGCCACATCTATCCGTGTGCAGTACTGTCCAGGCTGCTGTTAGCAGTGTTGCATTTTTTTTTTTTTTCTCAAAACCGGCTGTGCAGACCATTGCACCCGGCATTAATACTACAGGGATAGAATTGTGTAGGCAGGGCCAGAAGACATACATTATTCATTGAATACACGCAGTGTGGGTGTTCCTTGTAAAAAGCAGGGAAAAAATTCTATTTGGCCTGCCTCTGACAGTACTCAGGGCTCTGTGTACGTGTATGCTGTGCGCTGAACGTTCAGAAAAAATCAGACGCAACCAGCTACGGTTGAGTGCAGCCTTGCGCCAATTTCTTTCCTGCCTGGGAAATACCTGCTCTGCCACAGTTAGTAACTCTGCAACAGTAAAGTTCTGTGACAGTTTTGCAGGGCCGCAACACAGTTATTAAAATTATTATTCAGTGAATAGACACAGTGGGCCTATCCTTTTAAACAAAAGGGAAAAAAGTATATTTGCCCTGCCTCTGACAGCCGTCAGGGCTCTGGGTACGTGTGTGCTGCGTGGAGAACGTAAAAAAATCAGACGCAACCAGCTACGGTTGAGTGCAGCCTTGCGCCAATTTCTTTCCTGCCTGGGAAATACCTGCTCTGCCACAGTTAGTAACTCTGCAACAGTAAAGTTCTGTGACAGTTTTGCAGGGCCGCAACACAGTTATTAAAATTATTATTCAGTGAATAGACGCAGTGGGCCTATCCTTTTAAACAAAAGGGAAGAAAGTATATTTTGCCCTGCCTGTGTCAGTCCTAAGGGCTCTGGGTACGTGTGTGCTGCGTGGAGAACGTAAAAAAATCAGACGCAACCAGCTACGGTTGAGTGCAGCCTTGCGCCAATTTCTTTCCTGCCTGGGAAATACCTGCTCTGCCACTGTTAATAACTCTGCAACAGTAAAGTTTTGTGACACATTTGCAGGGCCGCAACACAGTGTCAGTTATTAAACTTATTATTCAGTGAATAGACGCAGTGGGCCTATCCTTTTAAACAAAAGGGAAGAAAGTATATTTGCCCTGCCTCTGTCAGTCCTAAGGGCTCTGGGTACGTGTGTGCTGTGTGGAGAACGTAAAAAAATCAGACGCAACCAGCTACGGTTGAGTGCAGCCTTGCGCCAATTTCTTTCCTGCCTGGGAAATCAAATCACTGGTAATACAGCATGCTGAGGGGTAGGGGTAGGCCTAGAGGATGTGGACGCGGCCGAGGACGCGGAGGGCTAAGTGAGGGTGTGGGCACAGGCTGAGCCAGTGCGGTGGCCAGGGGTAGAGGCAGGGCCAGACCGAATAATCCACCAACTGTTTCCCAAAGCGCCCCCTCGCGCCATGCCACCCTGCACAGGTCAAGGTGCTCTACGGTGTAGCAGTTTTTCACAGAGACGCCTGACGACCGACGAACAGTGGTGTGCAACCTTTGTCGCGCCAAGATCAGCTGGGGAGGCACCACCAACAGCATGCGCAGGCATATGATGGCCAAGCACCCCACAAGGTGGGACGATGCCCGTTCACCGCCTCCGGTTTGCACCACTGCCTCTCCCCCTGTGCCCCAACCTGCCACTGAGATCCAACCCCCCTCTGAGGACACAGGCACTACTGTCTCCTGGCCTGCACCCACACCCTCACCTCCGCTGTCCTCGGCCCCATCCAGCAATGTCTCTCAGCACAGCGTCCAGACGTCGCTAGTGCCACAGTTTGAGCGCAAGCGCAAGTACGACGCCACGCACCCGCACGCTCAAGCGTTAAACGTGCACATTGCAAAATTGATCAGCCTAGAGATGCTACCGTATAGGCTTGTGAAAACGGAGGCTTTCAAAAGCATGATGGCGGCGGCTGCCCCGCGCTACTCGGTTCCCAGTCGCCACTACTTTTCCCGATGTGCTGTCCCAGCCCTGCACGACCACGTCTCCCGCAACATTGTACGCGCCCTCACCAACGTGGTTACTGCCAAGGTCCACTTAACAACGGACACGTGGACAAGCACAGGCGGGCAGGGCCACTATATCTCCCTGACGGCACATTGGGTGAATTTAGTGGAGGCTGGGACAGAGTCAGAGCCTGGGACCGCTCACATCCTACCCACCCCCAGAATTGCGGGCCACGGCTCGGTGGTGGTATCTGCGACGGTGTATGCTTCCTCCACTAAAGCACCTTCCTCCTCCTCCTCCAACGCAACCTCTGTCTCGCAATCAAGATGTGTCAGCAGCACGTCGCCAGCAGTCGGTGTCACGCGGCGTGGCAGCACAGCGGTGGGCAAGCGTCAGCAGGCCGTGCTGAAACTACTCAGCTTAGGAGAGAAGAGGCACACGGCCCACGAACTGCTGCAGGGTCTGACAAAGCAGACCGACCACTGGCTTGCGCCGCTGATCCTCCAACCGGGCATGGTCGTGTGTGACAACGGCCGTAAGCTGGTGGCGACTCTGCAGCTCGGCAGCCTCACGCACGTGCCATGCCTGGCCCATGTCTTTAATTTGGTGGTTTAGCGCTTTCTGAAAAGCTACCCCCACTTGTCATACCTGCTCGGAAAGGTGCGCCAGCTCTGCGCACATTTCCGCAAATCCCACACGCACGCTGCAACCCTGCGGACCCTGCAACATCGGTTTAATCTGCCAGTGCACCGACTGCTGTGCGACGTGCCCACACAGTGGAACTCTACGCTCCACATGTTGGCCAGACTCTATGAGCAGCGTAGAGCTATAGTGGAATACCAACTCCAACTTGCGCTGCGCAGTGGGAGTCAGCCTCCTCAATTATTTACAGAAGAGTGGCCCTGGTTGGCAGCCATCTGCCAGGTCCTTGGAAAATTTGAGGAGTCTACCCAGGTGGTGAGCGGCGATGCTGCAATCATTAGCGTCACCATTCCTCTGCTATGCATCTTGAGAAGTTCCCTGCAAAGCATAAAGGCAGACGCTTTGCGCTCGGAAACAGAGCCGGGGGAAGACAGTATGTCGCTGGATAGTCAGAGCACCCTCCTGTCTATATCTCAGCGCGTTGAGGAGGAGGAGGAGGAGCATGAGGAGGATGAGGAGGAGGGGGAAGAGACAGCTTGGCCCACTGGTGAGGGTACACATGCTGCTGGGCTGTCATCCTTTCAGCGTGTATAGCCTGAGGAGGAGGAGGAAGAGGAGGAGGAGGAGGATCCTGAAAGTGATCTTCCTAGTGAAGACAGCCATGTGTTGCGTACAGGTACCCTGGCACACATGGCTGACTTCATGTTAGGATGCCTTTCTCGTGACCCTCGCGTTACACGCATTCTGGCCACTACGGATTACTGGGTGTACACACTGCTCGATCCACGGTATAAGGAGAGCCTTTGCACTCTCATTCCCAAGAGGAAAGGGGTTCGAGAATGATGCTATACCACAGGGCGCTGGTGGACAAACTGATGGTAAACTTCCCATCCGACAGCGCTAGTGGCAGAAGGCGCAGTTCCGAGGGCCAGGTAGCAGGGGAGGCGCAGAGATCAGGCAGCATGTACAGCACAGGCAGGGGAACATTCTCCAAGGCCTTTGCCAGCTTTATGGCTCCCCAGCAAGACTGTGTCACCGCTCCCCAGTCAAGGCTGAGTCGGCGGGAGCACTGTAAAAGGATGGTGAGGGAGTACGTAGCCGATCGCACGACCGTCCTCCGTGACGCCTCTGCCCCCTACAACTACTGGGTGTCGAAGCTGGACACGTGGCTTGAACTCGCGCTGTATGCCCTGGAGGTGCTTGCTTGTCCTGCGGCTAGCGTCTTGTCAGAGAGCGTATTTAGTGTGGCTGGGGGAATCATCACGGATAAGCGTACCCACCTGTCAACCGACCAGTGCCGACAGGCTTACACTCATCAAGATGAACAAAGCCTGGATTTTCCCAGACTTCTCTTCTCCACCAGCGGACAGCAGCGATACGTAAGCAATACGTAGGCTGCACCCGCGGATGGAAGCTACGTTCTCTCTCACCATCCAAAACGGGGACATTTCTGCTTCATCAATCTGTGTATAATATTCCTCCTCCTCCTCCTCCTGCTCCTCCTCCTGAAACCTCACGTAATCACGCTGAACGGGCAATTTTTCTTAGGGCCACAAGGCTCACTCATATAATTTTTCTAAACAATTTTTATATGTTTCAATGCTCTTAAAAGCGTTGAAACTTTAACTTGAACCAATTCTTCGTTAAACTGGGCTGCCTCCAGGCCTAGTTACCACTTAAGCCACATTAACCAAAGCGATTAATAGGTTTCACCTGCCCTCTTGGTTGGCCATGGCCAATTTTTTGGATGTACATTAGTACTGTTGATACAGCAATTTTTGTGGGCCCTCGCCTACAGTGTAATCAAATGAATTTTTAGCCCACCTGCATTACAGCTGACGTTACATCCGCTGTGTTGGGCAATGCAATGGGATATTTTTGTGTATCGCCGGTAGGTTCCAGGGAGCCACCCATGCTGTAGGTGCACACGGAGTTTAACCTACATCTGTCCACTTGTAAAGAACCCCAGTCTGACTAGGGCATGCAGTGTGGGCCGAAGCCCACCTGTATTAAGCACAACATTACTACCTCAGCTGTGTTGGGCAATGCAATGGGATATTTCTATGTACCGCCGGTGGCTTCCTGGCACCCACCCATGCTGTGGGTCCACAGGGAATTATAAATGCATCTGTTTCCACTTCTAAAGAAACCCAGTCAGACTGGGGCATGCAGTGTGGGCCGAAGCCCACCTGCATTAAGCACGACATTACTACCTCAGCTGTGTTGGGCAATGCAATGGGATATTTTTATGTACCGCCGGTGGGTTCCAGGGAGCCACCCATGCTGTAGGTGCACACGGAGTTTAACCTACATCTGTCCACTTGTAAAGAACCCCAGTCTGACTGGGGCATGCAGTGTGGGCCGAAGCCCACCTGTATTAAGCACGACATTACTACCTCAGCTGTGTTGAGCAATGCAATGGGATATATTTATGTACCGCCGGTGGCTTCCTGGCACCCACCCATGCTGTGGGTCCACAGCGAGTTGTTACTACATCTGTCCACTTGTAAAGAACCCCAGTCTGACTGGGGCATGCAGTGTGGGCCGAAGCCCACCTGTATTAAGCACAACATTACTACCTCAGCTGTGTTGGGCAATGCAATGGGATATTTTTATGTACCGCCGGTGGCTTCCTGGCACCCACCCATGCTGTGGGTCCACAGGGAATTACAAATGCATCTGTTTCCACTTCTAAAGAACCCCAGTCTGACTGGGGCATGCAGTGTGGGCCGAAGCCCACCTGCATTAAACATGACATTACTACCTCAGCTGTGATGGGCACTGCAATGGGATATTTTTATGTACCGCCGGTGGGTTCCAGGGAGCCACCCATGCTGTCGGTCCACAGGGACTTCACAATAGGGAGTTGTACCTGCCTGTGTCTATGAATTAAAAAGCCCGGTCTGACTGGGGCATGCAGACACCTTGACAGAATGAATAGTGTGTGGCACATAGGTTCCCCATTGCTATGCCCACGTGTGCAGCTCCTGATGGCGGTGGCACAGGATTATATTTCTCATTGCTTCTGTACAGCATTGTGGGCTATCGCCCCGCCCCTTTTAAAGAGGGTCGCTGCCTAGCCGTGCCAACCCTCTGCAGTGTGTGCCTGCGGTTCCTCCTCATGGCAGACGCACTTATAAATAGACATGAGTGTGGCGTGGCATGAGGGCAGCTGAAGGCTGCGCAGGGACAATTTGGTGTGCGCTGTGGACACTGGGTCGTGCGGGGGGGGTTGGGCAGCATGTAACCCAGGAGAAGTGGCAGCGGAGTGTCATGCAGGCAGTGATTGTGCTTTGTTGGAGGTAGTGTGGTGCTTAGCTAAGGTATGCATTGCTAATGAGGGCTTTTCAGAAGTCAAAGTTGTTGGGGGGGGGGGGCCCACTCTTGCCGGTATTGTGGCTTAATAGTGGGACCTGTGAACTTGAGATGCAGCCCAACATGTAGCCCCTCGCCTGCCCTATCCGTTGCTGTGTCGTTCCCATCACTTTCTTGAATTGCCCAGATTTTCACACATGAAAACCTTAGCGAGCATCGGCGAAATACAAAAATGCTCGGGTCGCCCACTGACTTCAATGGGGTTTGTTACTCGAAACGAACCCTCGAGCATCGCGATAATTTCGTCCCGAGTAACGAGCACCCGAGCATTTTGGTGCTCGCTCATCTCTAGTGCAGAGCCATTGACCAACTCAACAGTCAAAGGAGGTAATGTGAGGTATCATGTTTTTAGCTTGCATTAACCCAGGGTTAAACAATGCTACAACCAGGTTTGTGCAGGGATGCATGAGTTATGCTCGACGCAATCCAAGCAAAGTTGCCAAAGTACCTCCTCGCTGTACTCCAAGGCCAAACTACTCATTCCAGTGATTGCAGATTGACTACATACAACTGCCTAAGGTAGGTGTGAGGGAGTTTGTGTTGGTTTGTATAGACCTCTTCACAGGTTGGCCAAAGGTGTGGACTATAAAAAATGCCAATGCCAAGACTACAGCTGAGAAATTGCTGAACAAAGTAATTTGTAGATATGGTTACCAGAAGTCATAGAAAGTGATAGAGGGACATATTTCACTGGTCAGATATTTCAGAAGATCCAATAAGAGTTAGGAATTATGCAAGCATTTCACACTCCTTATCACCCACAGAGTAGCGCAAAGGTAGAAAGATTAAATGCCACCTTAAAGTTGAAAATATAGAAAGCCATGTCTTCCCTTAGCTCTCTATTCACTCTATAGGAGGGAATTATATTCACTCTATGTGATTGCTTAACATCAGAAATTGACTGTCACTCAGAAACATGTCTTTTCCTCGATTCTAGATCCAAACTAAGAAGAGGAGTCACATATCTTATTTCCAAAAGACTGGGTTGTCCTCAAAAGACGTGAGAAAGAGTTTGGAACCAAGATTTAATGGTCCATACCAGATCCAGCTGACAACTGCCACTTCAGTCAAATTGCAAGGAAAGGACTGTACATAGATACACACTAGTCATTGTAAAAAGGTTTTGGTTCCAGAGCCTGAGATGGAAATCTTCGATATAGAGGGACTCAATGACACTAAAAGATGATTGGGACAATAAGTTTGTTAAACATTACAAGACTTTGGTTAAAGACTTTTAATGATTTAGAGAAACTTACAAAATTGCTGGCTATGCACACAAAGCCCCATAGCTGCAAACACTATTCTTGACAATTACTTAAGTGCTGCATACTATATCTTGGTTAAGGTTTGAAAAAAAAGGAACTAAGACAGTTACCTCTTACTACCCAATAAAACAGCAAAAGCCATTTGGTAGTAATTGGTCATTGGTACATCTACATAACTATGAGAGTTTCCCTCAGCTCTCAGAAACACTGGACTGGGAAATATGGTGAAGATAAGTCCTCAACTGAGATTAGCCCTTGTGTGGTGAAAAATACCTCCTCTTGGGATTTACCTGGTTCAGTAATAAATGTATTTAAACAAAAAATGGGGAAATGTGAGAGTGATTGATCTGTATTGGTTTATAAAACATTATTCCTTTTGGGTTATTGCAATTTGGCAGAGATTTCCAAAAGCAATCAGAAAGCGGAACTGTTATATTTTGTTTGTCTGATTTAGAGTTGCTGGGGGGAAGTAAAAAGTCTCCATGGCTGAATACATTATTAAATATGGTGATAGATATTCGCTTGTTACTAAGATTAATAAATTCATGCATAATATTATTCTTTAACCCTGTATGGACCAAGCACAGTAAATTTACGGAGCTCGGTCCATGGCTTTACTCCTGGTCGATAGCAAAAATATGGCATAGAACTGAAGCCTCTGCTTCTGCAATCAAGCAGGAACAGGTTGGTTCTTTGACTGTCAGACTCAGCCGAGGACCTGACCTGCATAGCACTAAATGAGCCAGTAACAGCCCTGCAGACACTATGAAGAAGGTGCTTCTATGCGCCAGGTCATCTATCTGTCCCCCTCTCCTGATCACATCTTGAACTGGGAGGGCTTAGTGGGCAGCACACCAAGCCACCATACCAGTGACTGCAAGTGGCTTTCTACAACAATGCTCCAATGTGTAGAACACCCAGAAAGGTAATGGATCACTCCACAAAAGTGGATGCTCACCTTTACATGTTGTGCAGGGCACTCAACATAACATCGCACTTTGAACACAGCTGCAGCCTTCTCCAGATAGACTTCGCCAAAGCAGCTCTGTGGCTTTATATCCGTACACCACCAGAAAAAGGGAGAGATCATTGGCGCTGCAATGGAACAGTTTGGTGCCCTACCACCCCTTCACCGGGATCAGGTGCCAGTGAAATGGCAGTGAAGGAAAAGCGGAAAAAGTGAGTTTATCTTCTATTTTAACACAGTAGACTGAACATCTTTTTGAAAACAAATGTTCTTGGTTAACCCCTTAGTGGCCAGCTATACACATCTATATGTGGGGGGGGGGGCTTGTTTTTGGCAAAATGACTTGCAGTTTTTATCAGTGTCCTTTAGAGAGGTGTTAGTGAAATAAATGCGACTCCATTTTCCCTTGACTGTCTTATAGTATGCTCCTTATATTTTGTATGATATAGTCTGTGTCAATGTTTTGTACTTTTCTTTTAACAAGATTTGCTTAAAAGTATTGAAGAATAAAAAGGGACCTTGATGAGTAGAACATTTCAAGGATCTAGCTTGAATGTCTTGGGTCATTTTGCCTTGTTCTCCAGTTGCTCTCTAAACAGTTTATTGTTTATACTTACTGTACTTTTGTACTCACATGATTAACTGTGCTTGCGTGTGTCTTTGCCTTTAATTTTTGATGTTCAATTCTTTATCTTGCATATTCATATTTTGTTCATGTTTCTTTAACCAATGGTAATTAATGAATTATAATAGATTTGAATTATTGTAATTGAAGCATGTGCCACTATAAAAACTGCTGCCTGTCAATCCAACAGAAAATTTTGAATTACATACCAAGCTGTGTGGTTTGATGTTAATCTCCTAAACTCAGTTTATCCTCTAAGATTTTGGACCCCAAAAGCATATTGTGTAGCAAATATTTTGGTTGGCATTAACATTTTTGGCACCCAGTGAGGGCCATTAGATCGACTCCAGATTCTAGCAAAGAATTTAGTGACTTTCACTCCCCAGTGAAAAATGCAGACATAGTGCTCTCTACAAAAAAGTAAGATTTCTTACAAAGTGTCAGTTTTTTCCTGAAACTGTGATTGACCATCTGCCTTGGAAAATGAAGGCATACTGTCATTCTTTGATCCATGCAAAAAGCCCGGCAGATTGATATGCTTTAGGCTGGAGTTTGGAATCTCCATGTGAATGCCATCCGGACAATTGAGGTGAGTGTCATAGTGCTATGAACTTGCATGATTTTATTGTCCTGAGATGACATTGTGAATAAATGCTACAGTAGCAAACTGAGTGAATCTGAAGGGAAAAAGCTTGCTGTGTAATAAAAATTATTTAATGGCTTAATAATAGAGATGAGCGAGCACCAAAATGCTCGGGTGCTCGTTACTCGGGACGAAATTATCGCGATGCTCGAGGGTTCGTTTCGAGTAACGAACCCCATTGAAGTCAATGGGCGACCCGAGCATTTTTGTATATCGCCGATGCTCGCTAAGGTTTTCATTTGTGAAAATCTGGGCAATTCAAGAAAGTGATGGGAACGACACAGCAACGGATAGGGCAGGCGAGGGGCTACATGTTGGGCTGCATCTCAAGTTCCCAGGTCCCAGGTCCCACTTCTCCTGGGTTACATGCTGCCCCCCCCCCCCCTGCACGACGCAGTGTCCACAGCGCACACCAAAGTGTCCCTGCGCAGCCTTCAGCTGCACTCATGCCACACCACCCTCATGTCTATTTATAAGTGCGTCTGCCATGAGGAGGAACCGCAGGCACACACTGCAGAGGGTTGGCACGACTAGGCAGCGACCCTCTTTAAAAGGGGCAGGGCGATAGCCCACAATGCTGTACAGAGGCAATGAGAAATATAATCCTGTGCTACCGCCATCAGGAGCTGCACACGTGGGCATTGCAATGGGGAACACTATTCATTCGGTCAAGGTGTCTGCATGCCCCAGTCAGACCGCGGTTTTTTATAAATAGTCACAGGCAGGTACAACTCTGCAATGGGAATTCCATGTGCACCCACAGCATGGGTGGCTCCCTGGAACCCACCGGCTGTACATAAATGTATCCCATTGCAGTGCCCATCACAGCTGAGGTAACGTCCGATTAAATGCAGGTGGTCTTCGGCCCACACTGCATGCCCCAGTCAGACTGGGGTTCTTTAGAAGTGTACACATGGAGTTACAACTCCGTGTGGACCGACAGCATGGGTGGGTGCCAGGAAGCCATCGGCGGTACATAAATATATCCCATTGCATTGCCCATCACAGCTGAGGTAATGTCATGTTTAATGCAGGTGGGCTTCGGCCCACACTGCATGCCCCAGTCAGACTGGGGTTCTTTAGAAGTAGACACATGCAGTTACAACTCCCTGTGGCCCCACAGCATGGGTGGGTGCCAGGAAGCCACCGGCGGTACATAAATATATCCCATTGCATTGCCCATCACAGCTGATGTAACGTCAGCTTTAATGCAGGTGGGCAAAAAATTAATTTGATTACACTGTAGGCGAGGGCCCAAAAAAATTGGTGTACCAACAGTACTAATGTACCTCAGAAAAATTGGCCATGCCCAACCAAGAGGGCAGGTGAAACCCATTAATCGCTTTGGTTAATGTGGCTTAATTGGTAACTAGGCCTGGAGGCAGCCCAGTTAAAATAAAAATTGGTTCAGGTGAAAGTTTCAACACTTTAATGAGCATTGAAACGTATAAAAATTGTTTACAAAAATTATATGACTGAGCCCTGTGGGCCTAAGAAAAATTGCCCGTTTGGCGTGATTACGTGAGGTTTCAGGAGGAGGAGCAGGAGGAGGAGGATGAATATAATACACAGATTGATGAAGCAAAAATGTCCCTGTTTTTGATGGTGAGAGAGAACAATGCTTCCATCCGCGGGTGCAGCCTACGTATTGCTTAGGTATCGCTGCTGTCCGCTGGTGGAGAAGAGAAGTCTGGGGAAATTCAGGCTTTGTTCATCTTGATGAGTGTAAGCCTGTCGGCACTGTCGGTTGACAGGTGGGTACGCTTATCCATGATGATTCCCCCAGCCGCACTAAACACCCTCTCTGACAAGACGCTAGCCGCAGGACAAGCAAGCACCTCCAGGGCATACAGCGCGAGTTCAGGCCACGTGTCCAGCTTCGACACACAGTAGTTGTAGGGGGCAGAGGCGTCACCGAGGACGGTCGTGCGATCGGCTACGTACTCCCTCACCATCCTTTTACAGTGTTCCCGCCAACTCAGCCTTGACTGGGGAGCGGTGACACAGTCTTGCTGGGGAGCCAAAAAGCTGGCAAAGGCCTTGGAGAATGTTCCCCTGCCTGCGCTGTACATGCTGCCTGATCTCTGCGCCTCCCCTGCTACCTGGCCCTCGGAACTGCACCTTCTGCCACTAGCGCTGTTGGATGGGAATGTTACCATCAGTTTGTCCGCCAGGGTCCTGTGGTATAGCATCACTCTCGAACCCCTTTCCTCTTCGGGTATGAGAGTGGAAAGGTTCTCCTTATACCGTGGGTCGAGCAGTGTGTACACCCAGTAATCCGTAGTGGCCAGAATGCGTGTAACGCGAGGGTCACGAGAAAGGCTTCCTAACATGAAGTCAGCCATGTGTGCCAGGGTACCTGTACGCAACACATGGCTGTCCTCACTAGGAAGATCACTTTCAGGATCCTCCTCCTCGTCCTCCGGCCATACACGCTGAAAGGATGACAGGCAAGCAGCATGGGTACCCTCACCAGTGGGCCAAGCTGTCTCTTCCCCCTCCTCCTCATGCTCCTCCCCCTCCTCCTCAACGCGCTGAGATATAGACATGAGGGTGCTCTGACTATCCAGCGACATACTGTCTTCCCCGCCTCCGTTTCCAAGCGCAAAGCGTCTGCCTTTATGCTTTGCAGGGAACTTCTCAAGAGGCATAGCAGAGGAATGGTGACGCTAATGATTGCAGCATCCCCGCTCACCATCTGGGTAGACTCCTCAAAGTTTCCAAGGACCTGGCAGATGGCTGCCAACCAGGCCCACTCTTCTGTAAAGAATTGAGGAGGCTGACTCCCACTACGCCGCCCATGTTGGAGTTGGTATTCCACTATAGCTCTATGCTGCTCATAGAGCCTGGCCAACATGTGGAGCGTAGAGTTCCACGGTGTGGGCACGTCGCACAGCAGTCGGTGCACTCGCAGATTAAACCGATGTTGCAGGGTCCGCAGGGTGGCAGCGTCCGTCTTGGACTTGTGGAAATGTGCGCTGACCCGGCGCACCTTTCCGAGCAGGTATGACAAGTGTGGGTAGCTTTTCAGAAAACGCTGAACCACCAAATTAAAGACATGGGCCAGGCATGGCTCGTGCGTGAGGCTGCTGAGCTGCAGAGCCGCCACCAGGTCTCGGCCGTTGTCACACACGACCATGCCCGGTTGGAGGCTCAGCGGCGAAAGCCAGCGGTCGGTCTGCTCTGTCAGAACCTGCAGCAGTTCGTGGGCCATGTGCCTCTTCTCTCCTAAGCTGAGTAGTTTCAGCACGGCCTGCTGACGCTTGCCCACCGCTGTGCTGCCACGCCGTGCGACACCGACTGCTGGCGACGTGCTGCTGACACATCTTGATTGCGAGACAGAGGTTGCGTTGGAGGAGGAGGAGGAGGGTGGTTTAGTGGAGGAAGCACACACCGCCGCAGATACCAGCACCGAGCTGGGGCCCGCAATTCTGGGGGTGGGTAGGACGTGAGCGGTCCCAGGCTCTGACTCTGTCCCAGCCTCCACTAAATTCACCCAATGTGCCGTCAGGGAGATATAGTGGCCCTGCCCGCCTGTGCTTGTCCACGTGTCCGTTGTTAAGTGGACCTTGGCAGTAACCGCGTTGGTGAGGGCGTATACAATGTTGCGGGAGACGTGGTCGTGCAGGGCTTGGACGGCACATCGGGAAAAATAGTGGCGACTGGGAACGGAGTAGCGCGGGGCCGCCGCCGCCATCATGCTTTTGAAAGCCTCCGTTTCCACAAGCCTATACGGCAGCATCTCCAAGCTGATGAATTTGGCTATGTGCACGTTTAACGCTTGAGCGTGCGGGTGCGTGGCGGCGTACTTGCGCTTGCGCTCAAACAGTTGCGCTAGCGATGTCTGGACGCTGCGCTGAGAGACATTGCTGGATGGGGCCGAGGACAGCGGAGGGTGTGGGTGCAGGCCGGTAGGCACTCGTGCCTGTGTCCTCAGAGGGGGGTTGGATCTCAGTGGCAGGTTGGGGCACAGGGGGAGAGGCAGTGGTGCAAACTGGAGGTGGTGAACGGCCTTCGTCCCACCTTGTGGGGTGCTTGGCCATCATATGCCTGCGCATGCTGGTGGTGGTGGCTCCCCAGCTGATCTTGGTGCGACAAAGGTTGCACACCACTGTTCGTCGGTCGTCAGGCGTCTCTGTGAAAAACTGCCACACCTTAGAGCACCTTGGCCTCTGCAGGGTGGCATGGCGCGAGGGGGCGCTTTGGAAAACAGTTGGTGGATTATTCGGTCTGGCCCTGCCTCTACCCCTGGCCACCGCACTGGCTCGGCCTGTTCCCACACCCTGACTTGGGCCTCCGCGTCCTCGCCCGCTTCCACGTCCTCTAGGCCTACCCCTACCCCTCAGCATGCTGTATTACCAGTAGTGCAGAAACAGAACGCTGTAATTAAATGTGCCGCTTATTGGCCTGTGGTTGGAGGCTGACTTCGCTTACGGAACGCACAGCAGAGGCAGGAAAGAATTTTGCGCAAGCCTGCTGTAACACTTAGCTGGCTGCGTATGAATTAGGACAACTACCCCCAGCAGAGACCCAGTACACTTGTGGACAGGAATACAGCAGTGATGTAAGAGGCAACACAGAGGCAGGAAAGAATTTTGCGCAAGCCTGCTGTAACACTTAGCTGGCTGCGTATGAATTAGGACAACTACCCCCAGCAGAGACCCAGTACACTTGTGGACAGGAATACAGCGGTGATGTAAGAGGCAACACAGAGGCAGGAAAGAATTTTGCGCAAGCCTGCTGTAACACTTAACTGGCTGCGTATGAATTAGGACAATCACCCCCAGCAGAGACCCAGTACACTTGTGGACAGGAATACAGCGGTGATGTAAGAGGCAACACAGAGGCAGGAAAGAATTTTGCGCAAGCCTGCTGTAACACTTAGCTGGCTGCGTATGAATTAGGACAACTACCCCCAGCAGAGACCCAGTACACTTGTGGACAGGAATACAGCGGTGATGTAAGAGGCAACACAGAGGCAGGAAAGAATTTTGCGCAAGCCTGCTGTAACACTTAGCTGGCTGCGTATGAATTAGGACAACTACCCCCAGCAGAGACCCAGTACACTTGTGGACAGGAATACAGCGGTGATGTAAGAGGCAACACAGAGGCAGGAAAGAATTTTGCGCAAGCCTGCTGTAACACTTAGCTGGCTGCGTATGAATTAGGACAACTACCCCCAGCAGAGACCCAGTACACTTGTGGACAGGAATACAGCGGTGATGTAAGAGGCAACACAGAGGCAGGAAAGAATTTTGCGCAAGCCTGCTGTAACACTTAGCTGGCTGCGTATGAATTAGGACAACTACCCCCAGCAGAGACCCAGTACACTTGTGGACAGGAATACAGCGGTGATGTAAAAGGCAACACAGAGGCAGGAAAGAATTTTGCGCAAGCCTGTTGTAACACTTAGCTGGCTGCGTATGAATTAGGACAACTACCCCCAGCAGAGACCCAGTACACTTGTGGACAGGAATACAGCGGAGATGTAAGAGGCAACACAGAGGCAGGAAAGAATTTTGCGCAAGCCTGCTGTAACACTTAGCTGGCTGCGTATGAATTAGGACAACTACCCCCAGCAGAGACCCAGTACACTTGTGGACAGGAATACAGCGGTGATGTAAGAGGCAACACAGAGGCAGGAAAGAATTTTGCGCAAGCCTGCTGTAACACTTAGCTGGCTGCGTATGAATTAGGACAACTACCCCCAGCAGAGACCCAGTACACTTGTGGACAGGAATACAGCGGTGATGTAAGAGGCAACACAGAGGCAGGAAAGAATTTTGCGCAAGCCTGTTGTAACACTTAGCTGGCTGCGTATGAATTAGGACAACTACCCCCAGCAGAGACCCAGTACACTTGTGGACAGGAATACAGCGGAGATGTAAGAGGCAACACAGAGGCAGGAAAGAATTTTGCGCAAGCCTGCTGTAACACTTAGCTGGCTGCGTATGAATTAGGACAACTACCCCCAGCAGAGACCCAGTACACTGAGGACGGTCACAGGCAGCCCAAATAGATTTTTTTTCCCAAATGTTTTTGGAAAGGCCCCCTGCCCATATACACTAAATATGTCTTCTGTCCCTGCCTCTCCACTACTGGCCCTGGACAATGTAAAATTACTGCAGGACGCAATGCTCTGCACGGCCAATATACGGAAAAAAAAAGTGCAACACTGCAAAAAGCAGCCTCCACACTACTGCACACGGTTAGATGTGGCCCTAAGAAGGACCGTTGGGGTTCTTGAAGCCTAAAATAACTCCTAACGCTCTCCCTATAGCAGCTCCGGCACCAGCAGCACTGTCCCTGATCTCTGTCAGAATGCATCTGTGGCGAGCCGCGGGAGGGGCCGATTTATATACTCGGGGGACACCTGATCTCGCCAGCCACTCACTGCAGGGGGTGGTATAGGGCTTGAACGTCGCAGGGGGAAGTTGTAATGCCTTCCCTGTCTTTCTATTGGCCAGAAAAGCGCGCTAACATCTCAGAGATGAAAGTGAAAGTAACCCGAACATCGCGTGGTACTCGTCTCGAGTAACGAGCATCTCGAACACGCTAATACTCGAACGAGTATCAAGCTCGGACGAGTACGTTCGCTCATCTCTACTTAATAAGTACTAAAGTTATGTTTTATGCTATGTGCTGCTTTGGAATATGTGAGTTTTGGTGATATTTCACTCTCCTCCCTCTTCAACCTCTGACTGACATTCCTGAGAAGACAGGGACGTTTAATGCGTAGTTACTATGTTGTAATATTACCGACAATTGTGACTATTTAACACTGTAGCTCAGTGGTTCCCAAATGTTTTCGGCAATGGAGCCCTTTTTGAAGCAAAAGTTTCTTGTGAAGCTCCAAAGTGGGACAGAGGGTGTGGTCAAGGTAGGGGTTAGGGGTGTGGCTTGTCACAACATATGGTTTTTACCTCCGTCATTATAAAAAGGACAGGGCCATTTAAAAAAACAAAACAGGGAGGAATGCTGGAGCAATGCATAGGCTATTGGTACACATTATATTTAAAATTAACATGCTGCAGAATTAAATCCCGCATCACATGTCAATATCCACATGGGTTATGTGTTGAGTTTTTCCACAGCGTGTGGATGAGATTTTTAAAATCTCATCCACTTTGCTGCTACAGCTACTGTTAATTCCACAGTAAATCCACCCCACATAGCAAAAGTGACTCCTATATTGGTTGCCCCAGTAGTAGCAGTGTTCCCCACAGTGGTCTTAGTAGTAATAGCGCCCCCCACAGTGGCTTCAGTAGTAATAGCAACCCCCACAGTGCCCCAGTATTAATAGCGACCCCCCCAAAGGGACCTCAATAGTGATAGTGTTTCTCACAGTGGCCGAAGTGGTAATAGTGTTTCCCCCAGTGGTCTCAGTAGAAATAGTGACCCCCACAATGGCCTCTGTAGTAATAGTAAGCCCCACAATGGCCTCAGTAGTAATAGTGACCCCCACAGTGGCCCCAGTAGTTATAGTAATCCCCAGAGTGGCCCGAGTAGTCATAGTAACCCCTCAGTGGTCTCAGTAGTAATAGTGACCCCCACAGTGGCCTCAGTAGTAATAGTGACCGCCACAGTGGCGTTAGTTGTAATAGTGACCCCTCACAGTGCCCCAGTATTAATAGCAATCCCCCACAGTGACCTCAGTAGTAATAGTGACCCCCCACAGTAGCCTCAGTAGTAATAGCGACCCCCCACAGTGCCCCAGTATTAGTAGCAACCCCCCACAGTGACCTCAATAGTAACAATGTTCCCCACAGTGCTCCAGTAGTAATGAAAAAAGTAGTAGTGACAGCATCCATGGTGCAATATAAAAGATGTTCTTTATTCCCCCAAACAGCAAAACAGAATGATGTTTCTACTTATCAAGTCTTTTTCAAATCTGAATTGATTTGAAAAAGACTTGATTAGTCGAAACGTCATTCTGCTTTACTGTTTGGGAGAATAAAGAACATCTTTTATATCGCACCTTGGATGCTGTCACTACTACTTTTTTCATTGGCAACTTTATGGGTCCTTGTGGATCGGACCTAAATAAGTGACGTGCATTTATCTGTCCTGCTGAATGCAGCACGAGGCGGTGCTGTCAATACCCCTTCCTTTTTATGTGCCCCAGTAGTAATAGTGTTACCCCCAGTGGTCTCAGTAGAAATAGTGACTGCCACAGTGCCCTCAGTAGTAATAGTGAGCCCCACAGTGGCCTCAGTAGTAATAGTGACCCCCACAGTGGACCCAGTAGTTATAGTGACCCCCCCCCCCCACAGTCGCCCCAGTAGTAATATTAACCCCACAGTAATAATATTAACCCCACAGTAATCACAATAATAATTTCCCTCCAACCCATATACTTACCTCCTCCTTTTAGTCAGTGCCGCTCTTCCTCTTCTCGGCGCTGATCCCAGTGCACACTGATATCAGTGTGTGAGACCAAAATGTTTCCTCCCTTATCCTCTGCTGTGGAACTTAGAAGGAGAGGACTCAGGGGAGGAGCATCCCAGGTGCACACTGACGTCAGAGTGTGCACCGGGGTCAACATCCCTGCGTGATTACTGGTGGGGAGCTGCAGGACGCCCACCGATAATCAGTACAGTGGTGACCAGCCTTCGGCACTCGTGCCATACGTTCGCCACCACGGAGACCCTCGGTCGTAGCCCTTGACTATCGCCCGCAGAGCTCCAAGGGCTCAGCGGAGCACAGTTTGGGAACTGCTCCTGTAGATGAGAGCAATTGAATTTGGCAAATATAAATGTTTTTTAAATATTGCATCTGACCAAAGAAAGGGTTTCTTCAGATCCTCTTGTTGTTGAGATAGGCAGAGAATATCTTAATTTGGCATAATTAAAGTGAAGTGTTTTTTCTGCCCTCTTCTCGGGTGTGTTTCCTTTTGGCTGCTGAATTGGCAGAGATAGAAGTGGTCAGCTGTTTATTGCTTAGTTATACTATTAGGGTGACTACCCACTACAGTCTTTTTTCACTGCGAAATTCGTAGCGTTTCTTTTTTTTTTCTCCAGGGGTCTATGGGACTTGTAATGTTAAAACCGTATCGTGCAAAATCGTGATTTCGCGGTAAATTGCGATAAATTTGATAAATTTTTGCCGCGATTCGTTTTTAACATTAGAAAGCCCCATAGACACCTGGAAAAAAAACGCAGCAAATTCACAAACGCTAGTGGGTAGTCACCCTTAGGATAGAATAATATAGAAAGCACTACCTGGTGAGTAGTGTGTTGTTCCCGCAGATGTACTATCAGGATAGAATAGTATCAGCCTTGGCTACCAGGATAGAGTAGTCAGGCTGGCCAGCAAATCCTTGTTCTGAGTATTCAGGTGAAATACAACAGGTAACAGGAAATTATGGGGAATGTGCTAAGTAATGGTGCTGACTGGGAGATTGTCCGAAAAAGACCGCCAGATTGTAGGGTAGAGAGAGGGCAAAAACGGTTTTACTAAGATAGCTAATAAGGGGAAGAAGGTGTTAGAGGAGGTGACAAGATGTTTTTTAAATGACAACTGTGACAAAAAGACAAGACAGTAGAGAAATTCTTTGTCAGACTACCGATGGGGTATGGCCAACATGGTCTTTCAGATCAGCATCTGCTTGCTTCAGTTTACGGGCTTGGGGAGTCATTGAGGGAGAAGTTTATCACGAAACATCTAATATGTCATATGACAGTTCCCTCTAGATTGGGATGTATGGCTAAAAGAGGAAAGCAAAAGCGCAAAGGCAAGAGTAGTAAGACTTTGTTACAATTGCGGAGTAGAGGGGCATATTAGAAGTGCCTGTCATGCCCCACTCATGGGATGCTCTCCGCAGTGAAGGGGGAAAAAAATTAAATTCGGAAAAGGTGGCACTGTTATAAGCAGTGTTGAAGAAGCTGGTAGCTTTCCCAGTGTAAGTTATTTTTAGGTGTTTATTTAACCATTCCAAGCAGTCATGCTGTTAAACTACTAATAACTTTTCATGTAATGTGTGTTTCATCCTATTCTATTCATATTTCTACTTGGACATTCAGAGGGATATACCTCTCTAATTACTAAAAACTAATATTTAAAGTTGTTTAAAGATTCTGTCTGCTCTCTAATATCTTTTGCAATATTTGAAGTATGTAGCAGTGCTGAAATGGCTATTAGGTGGGGAAAAAAGTTAGAAAGCCATAGCTTCAGAAGAGAGATAAGAGAGTCATGTTATGTACTCAAGGTCAGAGAAAAGAAAAGAGGAGTAAGGGTATCACTGTAAAAAGCTAAAAACTGCTTGCTTGCAAAGAATGAAACCATGTGCAGTGTGTTGGATGAATTGCAGGTTTTGAATTGATTGTGGTTTTAGAACTATGCAGTATTTTGATTGTGTGCACAATAACAGAGCTGACTAATGTTTGATGTATATGGTCAGACTGTCATTGCCATGTAAAAGATGTAATTTAATGCAATACGAGGGAGATAGTGCAGTAGAAAGGAAGAAAAAGGCATGCTATATGAGTGGATTGCGAAGGTGAGATGTTGGAAGAGGAAAGAAAATGGAGGACGTGAATTAAATGGGTTTTACTAAGTATGCGTGCTTTTAGCTAAAGAAGTTGAAATGGAAGAATATAAGAAGGTGTTTTAAAAGGTGTATGAATGTGGGTTTTAGAATGTCTGTGCGATGTGACTAAAATTCTTTGTTGATTCCTCTAAGGCCGCCTGCCACTGAAAGCCTGCATAGGAGTGCATTACAATACGCACTCCTATGCAGACGGCCGCAGTTTGGCCGCGCGAAATGTCGTGCGGCAAACAAACTGCGGCATGTCCTATTTCTGTGCAGGGCTCGCAGAGCCTTGCACAGAAACGTCACTCACCCAGCCGCCGGCTCCGGTCTGTGCATGCGCCAGCTGCCAGGCAGCCGGCACATGAAAGAGCCGGGGCCGCCAGGCGCTGGTGAGTACGCGCTGCTCCCTGCAGGCGCTGGGGTCGGGTCCCGATCTGACCCGCCCATCTGCAGGCGGCCTAAAGAAGGGATATTTTCTTATACACAGTATGAGTATATGTGTTTTATAGAAGATGCAAACACTGAGCTAGTAACTGTTAAATGAGAGCAAGAAGAAGCAGACAATTGGGCAAGTTCAAAGAGGTGGAGCTAGATGATGTAAACGTATGCAATCGGTCAGCCCTCTCCTCAGCAAAGGAGGGGGTGAGAATCATTCTTGGGCTGTCAGAAAAAGCTGGGTGGATAATGAATTTTTACGCTTCACAAATCTGATGAGGGCATTGCTTACCGAATCAGATTAATAATTTGCTTAAGGGTACATTTCCAATGTAGATAGATTTTTATGGATTATTTTGCCCTATTATAGTCTTTTTCATTTTTAAATTAATGAAATCCTCACAATTAAAATATTTCCATAGTTCCAAATTTAGCTGTCGTGGCTTGTCGGTTGTGACAATGTCATGAAATGGTGGTTTCAACACAGGCAAAGACCTGTTGGCTTGTTAAGCAGGTCAAGGGTTAATGCACCATATGCAGTGTCTGCTTGTGCAGTCTGCCTTTCCTGCATGGATGTATGCTGGATTAGCCCTGCCTGGGCGTAGAGTGGAGTTGTGGTTTTCTATTTCACTCTGCCAGTTTTCAGGTGCAGTGTGGCTATATATTCTCACCCCTCTTGGTGATCAGTGCTGCTTATTCAGTTCTCTAGAGGAAAGGCTGGAGTCTGGTGTTCCTCTAGGCTGGGTCTATTTTGGTTTCCATTATTATTGTTACTTTGTGGTGTCGGTTCCTCTCTCCAGGGTTTCCTATAGGGACTATCAGGGCCTAGAAAGACCGTGAGGCTGCCTTTATCGAGACAATGATTCTGCTTTTGGCAGGGACCAGTCACCTCCCTGCTAGTTTGGGGCCAGGTCTCCTCTCTTCTGGAGTGGTGCTACCATACCACATAGAGTTATTTTCATATAGATTTAAAGAGGAAAGGAAATGGGAACAGTAACCACTGAGCGACCTGAAAATACCCTCTATTTTAAATCACTAGATTCAACAGAACGAAATTGCATCTGAGCATGTTAAAGATAAACCAATTACTAATGCAAGGTTTGAGTTTTTGTAGATTGTTCCAGAATATCATGGAAATGGACAAGCAGAACAAGTTATGCATTGATAACCAATATTGGTAAACGGGAGGAATCACCACTCCTTTTCTGGGACATATCCAAGGAGATTAGAGATGATGGCAATCACTGCAATGGGTGGACTAGCTTGAAGGTAAGCACCAACCTAAGGTACACTTTTGGAATCGCATTCAATCTCACACCTTTTGGGGCACAGTGGAAATTTTTTTTTTTTTTTTCGTTGAACATTGGGTAAACCAATCTAGAACGCAGAAGCAGTGTTTTGTTGTCTTTATACAAGTCCACACAGATTTTTCCACAGAGCCTCATATGGTGCAGAGCATTGGGGCAGCAGAGATGCAGTCCTAAGCTCTCGTTCATGACCTAAAGGTTGCGGGTTCTTAGATTTTATATTGGTCTGCATAAACTTCTTCTCAATTAGAGTCATGGCTTGTGGAATAAAATAAATAAAAATGCCCATGCAAAACCTACAGCTAAGAGATTGACAAATTAAGTAATTATGCATATATTTATGTGTTGCTGTGGAGGAAGCCAGAAGCCTGGAGCTGGTTCCTCTGTTACCTGTGACTACGCAAAGCTGAGTACAGCAGTTTATATTTATTTCTTATTGTTTTCTGTGTTATTTCCCTATCCCTCATAGGGTTAACTAGTGGCTGAGGTACGAGGTCAGGTTCGTCCTTGTCTGGACAGTTAATCTGCTGGTTAGGCAGGTCCCTTCCCTGTTTTAGTTTATATAGGAGAGTTTTGTTCCCTTTTATGCAGTTGTTTTTTATTGTTTTGTACTGTTTGATATGCAGTAGTTTGGTGTTTTCAGGTTACGCATCCAGAGCGTCTTGTGCAGACCTGGCAACATGTACATATATGGTGTAATAGAAGTCATGGAAAATAATTTCCTTAGTCCTCTATTGAGTCAGACCTGTGCCAATCATCTGACTGAGTTGAGTCCCTAGGATGTTCTGTTTGGTAGGGCCCTTGTAATAGGCCTATGCTTTCTTCAGCCCCAATTAGGTAAAATTAAAAAAGTTTAGTACAGTGTTAACTAGTGGAGCAAAATGTGACTGTATATGTGTTTTCGGATCTCTTCCATTAGCCTGAGGAAGAACCCGATATAGGTTCAAAAGCTCGCTATGACATCATGTCTTTTTGTTAGTCATTAGAAGGTATCATATCTACAAGATCACTGTGTTTCTCTTACTGAGAATGGTCACATTTTTCTCCAATCCTGGCATGAGAATCTCACTTCCCATTTGATTGTGTTATGATAAGAGTTAACTGTCACTCATAAATGTATTTTCCTCAATTCCAGATCCAGATTTAAAGTTGTGTTTTAAGGTGATAGAGTTCTCCTCAGAAGGACATATTGGAAAAAAAATTTGGAACCAAGATTTGATGGACCATACCAGATACAGTTGACGACTGCGACTTCAGTCAAATTAAAAAGAAAATATAATTGGGTCTACGCCAACCACTGTATGTGAGTCTCCACCTGAAAGAATCAAATACCTGCTAGACTATGCATATGTTTTAAGTTATGATTATAGTAGCATGGATTTGGGCTTGAATAATATGTTAAAGAATAACAAGTTAGAAAATAATTGAGACAATATGTGTGTTAAAAATCATGAAGTGCTTGTTGAAGAAAATTAAAGAACTGTTTTATGTATATCCATGCTCCTATAATATCATCCTCTATGCTTTTGTGTGTCTATACCTCTCCTTACCTCACTATGAAGGATGTCATGTCATGTTAAAAAAAAAAAAAAAAATATATATATATATATATATATATATATATATATATATATATGTGTGTGTGTGTGTGTGTGTGTGTGTGTGTGTGTGTATACACACATGCATGTTTTCATGAGTATGTGTATATATTTCCTAAAAGTGGTTACACATGCTTGGTGACCCCTGGTTAGTTCTCATGAAATGGGGATCATCCTGCCATCTCATTTGTGCAGAAAAAAAAGTGTCACTATAGACTGTATCCCTCCTGGACAGGATGTGTTTGTGCAAAACTCACTAATAATATAGTGCCTCTGTCTCCAAATCACACCCCCTATGGGAATAACAATGGGCTACCTAATGAAATAGTATACAATATGTGAGATAAAATGGTAGAAACTTGGGCCAGAGCTATGCTCTGCCTATTTAGATGACAAGTTGTCTTGAGCCCCAGATCACACGGTAGTAGTCATGCTAAATTTTGGGTCATAATGGTCTGTCATCAATGGTGAGCTCTGAGTGCGTACTTTTCCAGGGGAGCTGCAGATAATTGGCTGAGGACAATAGTAAGCCTCATGTAATGTTTATGGACTAGGCCTACTGGATGATTTTATTTGCCCAATCATGCTATGGATGAGAGATTAGTTAATGCAAGTTACCGATTGTCTAGATTATAAAAATTTGTGAATATTAGGGCTAGCTAATCAACTAATGCAATTCAAGATTACAGTGCTAGACTACATTACTGTTGCCTTAAGAGTGGTGTATGCTAGTATGTTTTGTGTTTTTGTCACACTTAGGTATTCTCATACATCAAACACCTGATTACAATTTAGAGCTAAAGGGGAATCTTGTGTACTGATAAAGCTTGTGATAGATCTTCCACACTGCTGAGTAACAGTGAAGTAATAGCTCTGGGAGCATCACTAGTGGGGGTATGGGGACTAGCAATACCTAGTGGCAGGGTAATAAATGTTGTGTCATATGATTTAGCAAGAGCACTTAATGCTACCATATATGCTACCATTCTGACTTATTACTGGTCTCTAATTGCTCTCTAAACAGTTTATTGTTTATACTTACTGTACTTTTGTATTCTAAGAAGTTAAATAACATATGATTAACTGCGCTTGCATGTGTCTTTGCCTTTAATTTTAGATGTTAAATTCCTTATCTTGCATTTTTATATTTTGTTTTTGTTTTTTTTGACCAATGGTAATAAATGAATTATAATAGATTTGAATTATTGTAATTGAAGCATGTGCCGCTATAAAAACTGCTGCCTGTCAATCAATAAACAGCTAGGGATGTGATCCAAAGTTAGCTGTGTGGTTTGATGTTAATCTCCTGAGCTCAGCTTATCCTCTAAGAATTTGGACCCCAAAAGCATATTGTATAGCAAATATTGTTGTTTGCACTAACAGAGATATACAACTTTTTGATTACTTTTTATTCCTTTTCCTGGGGAAATGAGGTGGGCAGGAAATAGCTATTTTGACATTTTCTATTTTAGTTTTATCTGTACAGAATTGACTGTGCTGGTTAAACATAATATTTTATAGTAGAGGTTGTTACAGTTGCTGCTTTTTTTTTTTTCAATATTTAAATCATTGTGTAAGGGGGAAAATAACTTTTCTTTGAAAAAAATGTTTAGATGCCACAGTTAGCAATGATCTTTACTTTAAAGTTTAAACAGGATAGAGAAGTGGTTAGGATGAGCAAGTGCTCATTTTTTCACTCTTTTTCTGACAAAAAAGACCCTAATATGTAACAGAGTAAATATGTTCTCTGATTGTTACGAGGGAAAAGGTGATAACATGAAGAAAAGTTCAGGTCAACCCTTTCCTGGGACACACAGGAAAATCACAGATCATCTCTGCTGCCCCCTTCTGCTCTACATACATCAGCGGTAAATTCTGAATTCCAGACCCCACTTCAGGTGATTTTATCTCTGACTGTATAAGCGGTATGGGCATGCCTTTGGTGTAATTTTAAAGCCACGAATCTTGGCTTTAAAATGCTATCAAAAGTATGTCAGTAGCACTGAGAGAAACAGAGCTGCAGCAGTTTTAAATAGAATACGTTTAGTTTGTCCAAAACTGTAATGTACTTCTGCAGAACCAGCTCTGTTCTTAGTAAGCACTAAGGAATGTTAAACTGCTAGTCTGGCGCCCCTTTCCCTTTAGCCCTGAATGCATCCTGGGCATATGCCCGCCTGCCCCCACTCCAACCAGCTGCACCTCTCGATATTTGTAATCACATTAATTGGGCATTCTGAGCATTGTGTATTGAGCTTAAAAGCAAAAACTTCAATTGTGGTGCTATAAATGCTCTACTTCATTTGTAGCTGAAGTGAATCCACAATAAGGAGGGATTGCAACAAAAGCCTTCACTTTTTGTCAGTCCTGGGCTATAATTGGTCACTTGGGAGCTGTACGTGATGTCACTAACTCCAATTCAGGTAGACTGATGGTCTGTGGTTTATTTATTAAAGAGAGTATGCTTAGGTTTTGATCTTTATAAGCTATGAATCCATAGGAGAAACATGTCCACTGTCTGAAGAGGAGTCTCGGATGAAGGAATTTGTTGGTTGACTGATCATCTCTGGCAGCTCATAGAGGAGAACTCATGGAGGAACTTCATTTAATATTGCATGTTCTTCCATGACTCTAGTTCTCCAGCACATAACCAATCTCTTACATAAGTCCTTGTCCGTGGACCTTTCCCTGACATACTTCATTCACCAACATCAAGCAATGTTCTCCTTTGAATTTCTTTTTTGGACTAAGGTTCCTTGGGCTTAGAAGAGAAGATTATTTTGATGGTCAACCCTCAATCTTATACAGTACATGTCCATATTTAATTGCCTCAAAATCTTTGTTGTTATCACTGTACACATAAAAAATGTCATCATTAAGATCTAATAGATTTGGCAATTATATCATGATAAATAACCCCAATTGGCAAGTGATTGTCTTCAAAGTCACCTCCAAAAGAGGTGGCTGTTTTCTACTGGCCTGTTATTGTGTTTGGACCTACTGGAGGTTCCTCTGGTACAATAGGGGTCGCTTTTACCATGTACATAATTTTGTAAAGTCATCAGTCTTACCTTCAAACATTTGTTCTATATAATCTGTGCGGGCACTGAGGATCTATTGGTTCCTGTAAGTAATGGTGGTGCAATATTAGCTACTTTTATTTTAGCTTAATTGAACTGTATCTGCCCTGACCTCTTCTACTCAGGGACAGATTGGGAACTTAAAGTATCCCTTGGAAAAAAAATCAAAAAGTGGCCCCATTTTATAGGTGAGTTTAAACTGTCAGAGGGCAGGGCCAACACAAGTAGGTGAGGTTTAAGATTTCTGCCTCCTATATATAAGAATATATTACTCTGCTATGTACGACTAATAAAACTACTATCATACTTGTGCACTATAGACAATGATATGGGATTGTTTCCAGGAAGAGAAACCAAGTAATCTTGTAGATATGATACCTTTTAATGGCTAACAAAAATACATGATGTTATAGCAAGATTTCAAACCTCTCAGGATTTTTCCTGAGAGGATTGAAAGCTTGCTATAACATCATGTATATGTCAGGATAAGCTGCTGGGATCTGTTGTACTATGTACTCCTAGCAGCACAGCTACAGGTGGTTGAGGGTTAATTGAGCTGGCTGGGTGTGGTACTTCCTGCTAGCCAATCTCCTGGATCTGTGCTCACATTTAAACCCAGCTCCTGGTCAGTCTGGCTGGGTCCAGGGTGAGCAATCATGTTACTTCTGTAACTTGTTATCAGTCATGTTCAGCTTGTTCCCATTCTGATCTGTGTTTGCAAGTAGATCTATTGTTTCTCTCTCCTTCCAGTGTGTCAGTTGGTGGATCCCTGACACGGTCCCCTATGACATCTCTGTGGCTGACTGTCTATCCCCCCTGGTATGTGGACACATAGACGTGCTGTGCGTTTCATCTGTGTTCATGTGTGCTCTGGGTGGAGTCTGTGCTGGTAGAGTCTGTGCCCTGGTTGTCTGCCCTGTTGCAAGCTTGCTGTGTCATCGGTGACCTGCTGGTTCAGGTTCATTTGTATGTTTATTTCCTGTCAGTTTTCTGTCAGCTTGCTGTGTGCCATGTGCTCTGTTCTGTCCTGTTGCAAGCTTGCTGTGTGATCTGTGTCTTGCTGGTTCATGTCCATTTGTACGTTTAAATTCTGTCAGCTTGGTGTTAGCTTGCTGTATGACCTGCGATCTGTGTCCTGTCCTGTTGCAGCTTGCTGTGTGAACTCTGTCCAGTTCTGCTGGACTCCTGGTTAGTGTAGGGACTAGCAGTATAACCAGGAGCTGTGAAGTGGCCTGCTAGCTTCCATGTTTTGTACAAAATGTCAACTAATACCTGGTATTTATATTCAGCTTCCTATCTGTTACTAGTGGTTGCATGTTGGCTGCTGTGTATTCTGGCTCTGTGTGTCCTGTTGTTCAGTCCCTGTCATGTGGCATGTGAATGTGTCCTGTTCTGTTGCATGGCTCCTAGGTTCAGCTAGGGCCCAGTTTCGAAGACCGCTGGGCCGCCCTCTTATAGGGGCAATGTCCCCACTTAGGTAGGGCCACGTCATCCTCCTGTGTAGCACAGGGTCAGTTGCCTGAAACCCATGTGAATATCGTGTGCTACCTGTGTGCGTCCATCCCATACCACTCCCACCCATTCCCCTTTGGTCATGATCGTGTGGGCCCTGTGCTTAGTTTACCCACACGTTCGTAACAGTATATTTGTTAGCCATTAAAAGGTATCATGTCTACAAGATTACTTGGTTTCTCTTGCTGAAAACAATCACATTTTGCTCTACTGGCTAACATTGTACCAAACTTTTATCATTAAACAATGATATAGCTTATAATAATGGTCCTATGCCAAGGGGGCATTATTACAGAAGATATGTCTGTGTTCATAAAGAGCATTATTATAGTAACCTTATTCTTTTTCTTAGGGGTAGTATGGTGTGAATAAAATCCAGAATCCCTACCACTGCCTGAGACGCCAGCCAGGACTTACATTCAATAACATTCAGTATCTGTTGCGGGGCCAGATTAAGGCTGCCCACAGTATGGAGCAGTCAATGTGAAACCCTAAAAGTGTAGTAAACTTGTGGTACATGTAAATTGTCATGCCACATTTTTATCTCACACCACTTTTATGCTAAGCCATGCTCTTTGTGTCACCTCTTAGTAATAATATATTTCTAAATAATAGTTATCAGCTCTATATAGTGACATTGTTTACAGTGCAGTTACCTCCAGTGCTCACAGGTGGTGTCATCTTTGATTGGTGTCATTCTCTATTCCTTTTCTTCTCTGTCCATGCCCATACCATCACAATGACTTCTCCCAGCCACAACTTGTCCCTGCAGAATTTGACATATAGAAATCTTGGTACTGACATACCCCAAAAAGCAAAAGAAAAATCATTGATGCTATTGGATGCTTACAAGATGAAAATGGTGAATTGGTTAAGAATCATGTTGAGAAGGCCGAACTTTTAAATTCCTATTATGTATATTTTTTCTCTCAGAAAGTAGATGGAACATCAACTGATCTTCCCTGTGCTATTGGGGGATAAAAGAATGCAGACTATCTGTAAGCAGAGAAATGGTGAGGGAAAATTAAGATAACTTAAATGAATTCAAGTTTCAAGCTCCAGATGTATTACATCCTAGGATACTAAAGGAAGCAGCAGAGGTAATTGCTGAACCACTCGCCATAATCTTTGAAAATTCCTGGAGAACAGGTAAAGTCCCAGGAGATTGGAAAAGGGCAAATGTTATAGTTGTGTGAGAGGTCAGTATATGGCTTGACAACCTCTCACTGGATCTGCCAATATGGTGAGAACCAGTGTTTGGGACCCCCTCAGCCTGCTGAAGAGCAGACTGCTAGGGGGCCCCTGGACATAGGAGGACAGTGGGGCCTGAAGTAAGTGCTACATTTGCACCATAGTGAATTTGGCCCTGATCTGTTGTAAACCAGTAAACATTTTCTCATGCAGCTTACAAAATTTCTTTTTGTCATTCCTCTCCTTCGAGCAACGGCAGGCTTTCACATACACAGTATGAGTCAGAGGCGGGTCTAGCAGACATGCAATTATTCAGCTTCCTATTCAGCTCCATATGGATAAGAATATAAACTACTATAATACTGCAATACAAAAATATAACTACTGTGCTGTCCCCTATCGTTACAGCTAAAGCCCCGTAATATAAAAAGTATATTATAAATTGCAAATACACAATTAACCCCCCCCCCCCCCTTCCTCAGTATAATCCACTCAATCCAACACACTGCTATCCTTCCAGAATAATCTGCAGCCGCGGAGGTGTGTATTATGAGGTTCTGCAGCAGCGGAGGTGTGTATTATGAGGTTCTGCAGCAGCGGTGGTGTGTATTCTGAATTTAATGGTAAGAAACATATTCATTTGCATTAATCTAATTATGCAGCATTTTATTAACATTGCCAATATTTTCATATCTTGCTTAGGTTTCCAATGTTTGCCTCTATCTAAGGAATCAAACAACAAAAATCACAAAGGTGTTGAATCTAGCACAAAGCTTACCTGAATGGACTGACAGACTCCATTGACTATAGTGGTGTCCATTGGCTTCCTGTTATGCCGCCTAGCATTCTAATGCAGCGTCCGAGGAGCGGGCCCCAGCCTAGGAGACAGTGGGGTAGAGTTTGGGCCTTGCCACAGGGCTCTACCATCTCCCACCCAGAGGGTAACTAGGGACACGTCCAAGCGTCTAAGGACAGCCTATTAAATAGGGGTAACCCAACTGCAGTTTACCTTAGTCGCTTGTCACAGGTGATGTCACCGTTCCGTCCTCTGCAGTGAAATCCAGAAGATGTTATAAAGAGTCCACACCCACAGAGTTGATTTTTAAAGGCTGAACTGGGAACGGTCGGTAAAGCTGTTTACTTGAAGAAGAACTTGAACAATCTTGGAAAACAGTCCATAACAATTTACATCCACCGGCAAGACACTGGTGCAGGAGGGCTTGTGGTGTGACGGGGAGGAATCATGTGAGGGCAGAGGGAATTCACAGGCTTAGTTAACTGTGGGTCTCTACTCCCGGCCACTCTTCTCACTCTCTACCGGTACACACTCACGGGTTAGAACATACACTCAGCGCTGCACAGTGCTTCTCGCAGACTTGAAGCTCTTCTCTTGCTCCCTAGTGACGAGGCCTGAGTAGAATGGACCCAGGACACACACCATCCTTTCAGCTTACTCCATCTTCCCTACACACAGACTAAGGGCTAACACCCGCTGACGATATTTTCTTTCTTGGGCTGCAAGAGCACGCGAAAACTCGCGCAGCGCAAGAAAGAGGCCGGTATAGAACCGGCATATCGCAAGTGGTTTCAATGGGGCCAGCGACAGCAGCGCTAGCCCCATTGAAAGCATAGGGAGAATGCCGTGGACTTCTGCCACAGCTGTGACAGCTGTGGCAGGAGTTTCCTTCATCCCTGCGGGGACCGTGGGGATGAAGGAATCCTCTGCCAAAGCTGTGACAGCTGTGGCAGAAGTCCGCGGCATTCTAGCCCATTGCTTTCAATGGGATCGGCACTGCTGTCGCTGGCCCCATTGAAACCACTTGCGATATGCCGGTTCTATACCGCTGGCCCCATTGAAAAGACTGGCAATATGTCGGCGTGATGCCGATATTCCGGCGTCATGCCGATTTTTTTCTCGCACTGTGATGCAAGACTTTAACTTTAGTCTCACATCGCAGTGGAGAAAATATCGCCAGTGTGTGGGAGCCCTAAAGCAATTGGAGCATGTAAGCAGGTGACAGGGGACTCTTTCTGACACACATCAGCATTCTACAGTGCGATTGCAAGGTACCAATGGCTCCTTATGGCAGCCGGAAACCTGACAAAGGCCTCCATTCTGCCATGTAACTCAGTCTATTAATCCCGACTCCTGCAAAGCCTGTTGTCATAGGCTTAGTAGTACTGAATATTCGAATGATCACATCTTCAAGTCCCCTTTAGGAACTTAAAGACAGCGTAAAAAAGTTGAATAAAGTTTAATTAAAATTTTTAAAAATCCAGTTAAAATACAGATTTTTTTCTCATATTTTAAATGGATAAAATACCAATTTTTTTAAAAACAACATATAATAGATATGACCATGTTTAAAATGACCCAAACAACCAAAATATTTTGTTATTTATTTCATGTGGTGAACACTGTAAAAATAATTTTAAAAAGTAATGCTAGAATTGCTATTTTTCTTTTATTCATAATAAAAAGCAATCCAAAAGTCACATGTGCCGCAAAATGGTACGGCATCAATAAAAATTACAACAGTTCCCACAAAAAACAAAACCTCGCTGAGCTCCATTGCGAGAAAAATAGTATGGGTCTTAGAATGTGGTGGTGCAGATTCAATAGCTTTTTTTTTTTAAAAAAACTTGGTATCTCAGTAATCGTGCTGATCCAGTTGTCATGTTATTTTTTACCAAAAATGGAACGCTGTAAAAACAAAACCCCAAAACAATGGCAACATTTCTGGACATTTTTCCCATCTGCACCCTCAAAAAATGTAATAAAAGTTATCCAACACCTTATATGTAACCCAGAGTGGTGGCATTAAAATATATCACTTGTCCAAAAAAAATCCCTCATATGTCAATGTCTTGCAACATGACAATGAAAATCTCTTGCCCCCTAATGCACAAAAGAGGCTGCCCACTAAGAGGTTAAAGGGGTTTCCCAGGAAGCTCCCATTGTCAGTGCCAGGAAATAAAGCCGCTGCTCCAACCCCTGTGTAGGGACTTGTGTATATCCCACACTGACAGGGAGCGCTGCCTGTTGTGCTCAGCCTCTTACATGTGACTTCTCAGCAGCCAATCAAATCGCTGGATCTGATTTAAAAATAATAGTCAGTGGTGCTCAGTCTGTTATAGGACAGACGATGAATTCTCAAATCCATTACTGATTTATGTCATTCCCATGATGTCTTACTCGCATTATTAGAAATCTGCTGATAGTTTTATCACATATCCTAATGAATAATGAGCTCCACGTTATAAGATAAGATGAAACTGGTGGCGGCTGTTATTTAATGACCATGCTACAATTCTGTCTGTTGGGAGCAACCACTAGGGGGAGCTTAGGAGCCCACTCAACTTTCAGTATTGAATTTTTTGGGAGTAGTTTGAATTAAAAAAAATAAATTTTGGTATTTGTATAGCGCCAACTTATTCTGCAGTGCTTTCAGGTAATTATTACCCCCCACCAAGCTGGGTTCTCATTTTACCGACCTCAGAAGGATGGAAGGCTGAGTCAACCTCGAGTCAGCTACCTGAATCATGCGGGGATCAAACTTGCAATCTTCAGGTCATAGGTGAGAGCTTACACTCTGCACCACACGAGGCTCATTTCATATGTAGTGAGCTCCCCCTAGTGATGGCTGCAGGTATTTAACATTATAGCATGTAATTATTTCTATGCAAGGATTTAGAGCTCTGGATTAAAAAAAATGGAACGCTGATTACTAAAAAGATATACAATATTAAGAAATGAATCAGCACAGAATGCTGTACCTGTATAGATTCTAACCACAACACAGTTATCCAGGATAGGCATTCACTGTTTCAAGAAAGATGCAGTATTGGGGTTTTATCGGATCTATGCCTAAAATCTCTATCTTGGGTTAACAGCTTGTGATCTGGATACTACAGTTCACAAGAGATACAGAATAGCAGTGAGCAGCAGTTCTCTGGAGGTCTGGGGTTTCATTGTCTTGTTTTTATCCTGTTGCGTAATAGACATGGACCAACAAACTTAGATCCACAAGAAGTCTATGTGGCTATTCATCCACTCAGACAAGTAGCAGCTAAGGGCTCTATTAAGGCTCATTCACACAAGAGTAGAATTCACGCAATTCGCTGTGCGTCTCAAAAAAATCTCAGCTGGCGCTGCAAAAGATCGTCTGAACAGATGATTTTCTGCCGTGTTAGTTGTGAAGGTTAGGGTAATTCACATGGCCGAGAATGACTGAAAAGATGCTCTGCTGGAGGGAGAGAGATGGAGGGAGTCTCCAGGGGAACCCCCTTCATCTCTCTCACTCCCAGGGCTTTCGTTCATCACTGGAACTCCCTTCTTCTCAGTGTGATGGGGAGATTAAGAAATACCACAGCAGCACGATGCAGGGCTTCCCCTTCAGGGGAGATGGAGGGATTTCCCTGCTGGGGTAGTGTCCCTTATTCTTCCCTGTAGGGGAACCCCGGCATCAGAGGAGTAACTTGAAGCTCCCAGGCCCCGATGCAAAACTTGTAACAGGGCCGCTAACTATAATGCTTTACTCATAGTACTGGGTTCCCTATATGGAGAAGAGAGGCCTTATGGGCCCCCTAAGGCTCCTGGGCCCGGGTTCAACTGCATCCCCTGCATCCTCTATAGTTACGCCCCTGCCCGGCATCCCACTGCTGGGAAATCCCTTATTCTCCCTTTGCCATCCACCTTGCATACTCTCCCACAGGAGTCCATGGAGGCTCCTGTGCTTTGCGCACCAAAGATAGGTCAGGTACTATCTTTCACGCCGCAGGGAATTTCAGTTGCTGAATTTTAGTCGCTCATGCCCTATCTTTTTAGGTGCATTTTTTTTTTTTTTTGCGCAGTTAAACTTTTTACATCTGAATGTTTCCACAGGAAACCATAATTCCAATGGTCACAGTTTTTTTTACGCATGTAGGTTAGTTGTGCAAATAATCCCGTCTAAATGAGGCCTTACGCAAGCATTTTTTTTCCTGTATGCCGCATGTTAGCACGCAGCAGTTCACAATCCATTGCATACTTGCTGTGTGCCGACAATCCCCATACACTATCTTGATGTGTAATACGTGCCAAGATAGTGGATGCTGCGATAATTTTTATGTATGCATTTTGTGTGGTGTGTGAGAGGCACATTTGAAAATAATGTAAAGATTGGTACCGCTTATTACACTCGCAAAATCTGCGCGTGTAATACGCAGTAAAACACGCTCGTGTGAGAGAGCCCTTATTGTGTTAGAGCCTGGACAAGGTGACAAGCGTATTAAAACCACCTGCTTGTTAGTAACTTGATCCTTTGTTCTATGGTCCATCCCTGATGAGTGACAAGTAGGCACTTACTGTATTCTGCTCCCTTTAGGACATATACTGCTGCCAGGAGTGCGTCTTTAGACTTGGACCCTTCTCAGCTGAGCTTTTCTCGAAATAAGACTTGATTATAAAAATGTATCTGAACTATAAATTTAATGTACTCTAAAAACACTTTGAGATTTTCTTAATTTAGCATTTATTAATCCAGGAACTGTGATAATCCAGATCTAACTGATGGCAGATTACAAGATTCTTGCTGCATTTGAGTGGGAGCCCAAATCAATCATTTGTGATCTGTTACAGAACTCAGCAGAAAGTGTTTAATTCCCCTGCAGTGCCACCACAGGAGAAATAAAGTATTACACATTTTTCCTGGACTATGTCTGTATATTTATAACACGGAGTACTGTGACGCTTTATTTACATTGAGAAATTCATGTGCAGAAGGGACAAGGCCAATGGTCAATGTTGGATGCTCGAGATCTGCGGGCCCTCATGTGGCACTGCATTAAAAACAGGCATGATTTTGTAATGCAAGTCGCTGCACGGGCTTAGGAATGCTTCCAGAAATCATTGTATGTGAACACAGTTCGCTCTGTAATCCACAAATACAAATTTAGGCTGTATCATGGAAAGGTATCAACATAACCCAGAAACGTTGATGTCTTCTCTGGGCCAAAGCTCATTTAAAATGGACTGAGGCAAAAGGGAAAACTGTTCTGTGGTCAGATGAATCAAATTTGAAATTCATTCTGGAAACCATGGATGCTGTATCCTGTGGACTCAGGAGGAGGGGAAGCATCCAGCTTGGTATCAGTAAACAGTTCAAAAGCCTGCATCTCTGGTGGTATGGGGTTGCATTAGTGCCTATAGCATGGGCAGCTTACACATCTTGAAAGGCACTATCAATGCTGAGCAGTATATAGAGATTTTAGAACAATATATGCTCCATCCAGCTGTTGTCTCTTTCAGGGAAGGCTTGCATATTTCAGCAAAACAATGCTAAACTACATGCTGCATCCATCTCCGCAGAAGATGAGTCCGGGTCCCAAACTAGCTTGCTTGCATTCCAGAACTTTCACCAAGAACAAACATTTGGATCATTCTGAAATGTTCCATTGGATTAGTACATTGCCAGTGTGGTGCCAATGTTCAAAAAGTGGTCAAAAAGTGAACCTGGAAGCTACAGGCTGGTAAGTCTTACTTCTATTGTGGGTAAAATGTTTGAAGGGTTCTAAGAGTTGCTATCCTGGAGTACCTCAAGGAAAATAGCTTTACAACTCCATATCAGTATGGGTTTATGAGAGATCGCTCCTGTCAAACCAATCTGATCAGCTTCTACGAGGAGGTAAGTTCTAGGCTGGACCGGGGAGAGTCATTGGATCTTGTGTATCTGGACTTTCCCAAAGCGTTTGATACTGTGCCGCATAAAAGGTTGGTATATAAAATGAGAATGCTTGGTCTGGATGAGAATGTGTGTAAGTGGGTAAGTAACTGGTCAGTAATATAAAGCAGAGCATGGTTATAAATGGTACATACTCTGATTTGGGTCACCTTTACTAGTGGCGTACCACAGGGTCAGTACTGTGCCCTATTCTTTCTGACATATAACCTAGTAGAAGGCTTGCACTGTAAAATAGCAATATTTGCAGATGATACAAAACTTTGTAAAGTTATTAACACAAGAGAGAACAGAATGGAGTTGCAGATGGATCTGTATAAGTTAGGGGCTTGGGCAGAAAAAGGCAAATGAGGTTCAATACTGATAAATGTAAGGTTGTGCACATGAAAAGGGGAAATACATGTCACTATTACACACTTAACCCCTTGAGTGGCGGGTTTCCTACCACCCTGTCGTGCCCACCAGGGCAGGTTTTTTTAAATGGTCTAATCATTGAATTTCAACTAATTTTGCAGTTGCGTCTTAAGAGCCATAACTTTTTCATTTTTCCATTGACATGGCCATATAAGGGCTTGTTTTTTGCGGGACAAGTTGTGATTTTTTAAACAGGGGGGAGGAAAAAAAGAAATGGGGAAAAAAGAAAAAAAGGGGCCATGTCATTAAGGGGTTAAGTAATGTATTAACTTCCTTCTCTGGGTCATTACGACGCATGGATACCACATGTGTGATTGTATTTTTTACAAAGTAAAGGGAGACAAGTGTTTTTATTATTTTTTTTTTTTTATTTTTTTATTTTTTATTTTTTTTAAAAAATTTTTATTTTTTGTCCCTTTAGGGGACTTCCACGGGGACCCATCAGGACCCCCTGATCACATTCCGGGGGTCCGATGGTGACAGCCCTTTACATGATGCAGTGACAGCCCTTTACATGCTGCAGTCACATAGACTGCCGCATGTAAAGGGTTAACACAGCAGAGATCGGAGGTTTTCTCTGATCTCTGCTGTAAGAGCTGGTGCCTGGCTGTCCTCTGACAGCCAAGCATTAAGCTCTCCCTGCCACAGAGACCATCGGCTTGCTTCTGACAAGCCGATGGTCTCTATGGCAACCTGTAAACAAAGCAGGAGATTACCGGCATATCGGCAATATCTTCTGCTGGTTTTTCAAAGCCCTTGCTTTGTTCTCTGTGGGACGGTGCAGGCAGAGCACAATGTTACAGCTTGTGGCATTGTGCTCTGCAGCTCCCATAGTGATACATAGCCCGGAAATCTTTCGGGCTATGTCGCTATGAGCAGTGGAGCTCGTCCCGGAAAATTTCCAGGCGTGCCACTCAAGGGGTTAATGGGAAACCACTGGGTAACGCTGACATGGGAAAGTGCTTGGGGATTTTATTAACTAGAAACTTAAAGGGGTTGTCCCGCGGCAGCAAGTGGGTCTATACACTTCTGTATGGCCATATTAATGCACTTTGTAATGTACATTGTGCATTAATTATGAGCCATACAGAAGTTATCAAAAGTTATTCACTTACCTGTTCCGTTGCTGGCGTCCTCGTCTCCATGGTTGCCGTCTAATTTTCGCCGTCTAATGGCCAAATTAGACGCGCTTGCGCAGTCCGGGTCTTCTGCTTTTCTCAATGGGGCTCCGTGTAGCTCCGTGTAGCTCCGCCCCGTCACGTGCCGATTCCAGCCAATCAGGAGGCTGGAATCGGCAATGGACCGCACAGAAGCCCTGCGGTCCACCGAGGGAGAAGATGCCGGCGGCCATCTTCAGCAGGTAAGTAAGAAGTCACCGGAGCGCGGGGATTCAGGTAAGCGCTGTCCGGTGTTCTTTTTTAACCCCTGCATCGGGGTTGTCTCGCGCCAAACGGGGGGGGGGTTGAAAAAAAAAATCCGTTTCGGCGCGGGACAACCCCTTTAACTGGAGCAACCAGTGTCAGGCAGCTGCTGCCAAGGTATCAGAAAAGATATAGGGCCACATGACGAGAACATTGTTCTTCCTCTTTACAAGTCACTGGTCAGACCACACATGGAATATTGTGTACAGTTTTAGGCAGTGGTACTCAAGAAGGACATATCGGAGCTTAAGACCCGCTCAAAGGCGGGCAATTAAATTAATAAATGGAATGGATAGTCTACAATATCCAGAGAGGTTATCAAAATTGTGGCTATTCACTATACAAAATAGACAGCTGAGGGACAACCTAATAACTATGTATAGATATATCAGAGGACAATATAGATATTGCTCCCATTATCTATTAATACCCAGGACTGTGACTGTAACAAGGGAGCATCCTCTACGAAAAGAGGAAAGAAGGTTTCTACACTGACATAGAAGGGGGTTCTTTACTGTAAGAACAGCGAGACTATGGAACTCTCTGCCTGAGGGCGTGGTGTCAGAGAACTCAATAAAAGAGTTAAAAAGGAGCCTGGACTCCTTTCTTGAGCGTTATAATATTACATGTTACAGTCGCTGATTACTTCAGACGGGTCGGTGATCCAGAGATTATTTTAATTGCCAGAATGGAGTCACATCCCACATACAAAAATGCTTGAGTCTCCCATTGTAGTCAATGGGGTTCGTTACTTGAGTGGAACTCTCGAACTTTACGAAAAGCTCGACTCGAATAACGTGGACCCCAGCATTTGGGTGCTCGCTCATCTCTAGTCAGGGCCTTATTTTTTTGCACACGAAAGTTTCGCCCCCAGTATGGGGCGGGGGTCGAACACTATTTGATGCTCGTTTGAGTAACGAGCACCATCGAGTACGCTAATACTCGAACGAGCGTCAAGCTCGGTAGAGTATGTTCGCTCAACTCTAACCCTGACACCTCATTTGGCTTAATAGCCTTTTAAATTAGGGAGGGGTGATTCCCGCATCAATGTGAACTAGCCATGTCTGCGCAAATACGTACACTTTTTGCACAGGCATGCGTGCAACTACACTTGCACACTGCCCAAAAACATTGCTTAGGAGTGAGCATATACTGGAATATACTTGTGTGTCTCTGCCCTAAATAAAACTTTCAGCTTGGTTCTTGAGTACATACATACTTTGATTTCTGCACTAAAGTCTTTCAGACACTGTGATACTGTTATAGCAGTGACCTGCAGGCACCACTACAGGAAATTTACTGCATACAGATTTATAGCGCTCTCATTGGGTTCAGTCCAGGCAGAATAGACCTGTATGCGTTGGTATCCCTCTTTATGTCAGAGAAGAGAGCTTCCCTATCAAGATCTACTCTGAAGCTTTTCGACCACAATGCACGGTCCGTAACACGGTGACAAACTATCCCGAACTGAAATGTAGAAAGTACATGTGGCAGCATTCATGGGTGTAGAAGTCACGAAAGTTTCCTTTATTCTCCAATAACAAAAAAATATACAGGCTATGTTTTGGTCCCCATTTGGACCTTTGTCAAGCTTGACGTAGCCTGTATGTTTTTTTGTTATTGGAGAATAAAGGAAACCTTTGTGACTTCTACACCCATGAATGCTGCCACATGTACTTTCTACATTTGACTGGGGATTAGATCCGGATCTGGTGGCTGGTGCATTATTGAGGGTCCCAGCACAGGAGTGGTTGTTTTATTGTGCTGCTGGTAATATCTGTACGTTGCAAACTATCCCGAACTATCCTGCATTATTTATAGTACTGGTCTTCTCGTATCGGGCAGGAGGGACCTTTTGGGCTTTATCAGGCCCAGAGCACAGGTGCCACGGTGTGCCCTACAGTTCTATGCCCTTGTACTTGACTGAGATGTTACTTCATAGGACGAGTGACTGAGGGCGGTTGAGGATAATAAACAGCTTCCTTCATCCCTTCACTGTTACTCCTTCCAGCTCTCGCTGTTTGTCTTATTCATTTTTCTTGGATTCGGGCCAGGGAACATTTTCTTTCTGACATATCTCCATGTAGCATGACTTCTTTTATCTGAATTCTACTGCATTGTGAGTTCATTGTGTGCAGATTATCATATGCCGTACTATAGCAGTATCTTCACATATAGTGTAAATTGCTGGGTATTTCCTGCAGCAGAATTGGCTACAGATTTTCCGTAGAGGGGGCCACGCATGAGCATTAGTGCAAAAAAAGGAACGTGATAGCGCTATGTTTTTGCACCGTGAACATCGCACTATCGTGTGCATATCTGCGTATTTTACTGTACTTTCTCTGCTGTCAGGGACCATTTACATCGCCAAGGCACACACCAGATCGATAATTTAAAGGGACATGGAACCTAATTAGTACCAGATGTGTTTGATTTCCTGTGAAATTGTGCAGCGTATTGCGCAATCACATGGATATCAGGTGCATATTTGTGCAATTCCCCATAGACTTCTATGGGCCCTTTGGTGCACAGATGTGAACTAAAGTAGAACATGCTGCATTTTTTTCACGCAGACAAAATGGGTCCTATTCTCTGCATACTGTGTGCACAAATGTACACGCAAACACCAGTAGTACTAAAGTACCAGTAGTTTCAAAAAATCTCATCCACATTTTGCAGAAAAAAAACTTTGCAGCATAAATTAACCTGCGGTGAAATTTTAAATGTGCAGCATTTTAATTTATTTCACCTCTTTAAATGGGGGGTTGAAATTCGCGGGAAAACTACACCAAAATCTTCAGAGGATTTTGTGCTGCGGAAATTCTGCCACGTTTGGATGGAGCCTGAAGGGCTAAATTAGAGCTGGAACCATTGTGAAGATCATTTTGCTTGGGGAACATAAACTGAGCTTATGTGAATGTTAGATAACATTATAGAACACTCTGGGGATTCTATTGTTTTCACTTACCATTTAGCCCATTTGGCAGAGTTGAAAAGAACATTCAGCTGCTACCTGAAAACTCCACATGCAATTGTTGACAGAGGAGTTCTTTTTTATCTGCTTGTTTTTAATTTTTAAAAAGGTTTCCAGGGTTAGAAAACTTGGCTACTTTATTCCAAAAACAGTATCACGCAAGCTCACTTTTCCAATCATTATTTCAAAGACCTGTATAAAGGGTCAGACATTGATTTGCAGGAATGCTGACATCCAATAGGTGGTGCTGCAGAGATATTGTTTCATCTTTCTTATTCGCATGCTCACCATTGACCATGCTTATGTGTAGTATTGAAGCTCAGCCTCAGGCCTCCTTCACATGGACGATTTTCTGCAGCAAAGGTACATACGTCAAAAAAATTGTGTCTAATATCACCAATAGTTTCCTATGTAAAACCTTCAAATGAATGATTTGTAGCCGCATCAAAAAAAATCACAACAAACAAGATAGGACATCAGCAGTGGAATTCAGTGACTGAAATTCCCTGCTGAGTGAAAAAAATAGATCTTGACCTATCTTGTTGCAGAAAATCGCAGAAGCCTCCTTAGACTCCTATGGGACACTATGCGAGCTGGCTGGCAAAAGGAGCTGGAAGAATTCCCCCCTTAGTAGTAAGAAAAAGGGGGATTGCCCCATAGCAGGGAGAGAAGAAGGGATTCCCCCATAGCAGGGAGAGAAGGAGGGATTCCTTCATAGCGAGGAGAGAAGGAGGATTCCCCCATAGCAGGGAATGAGGAGTTGAAGAATCCCTCTTTCTTTACCCCCTATGGGGAAATCCCTCCTTCTCTCCCTGCTACAGAGGAATTACTCCAGCTACCCCGTAGGGAAACCCCTCCATCTCCGCTACAAGGAATCCCTCCCTCCCTATTGAAATGAAGGGAGTCCCCAGCGATGAAGGAAAGCCCCGCGGGGCTTCCTTTCATCTCTCTCCTCCCGGAGCAGCAGCACTTTTTTAAAGCTTCCATTCGCGTGAATAGGCAATTTCACCGCTAATTAAGCTCGGGACTTGATAACTGGAAATCATCTATTCACGTGATTTTCTTGAGAGTTAACCGCGATTTTCTTATGTGGCTAACTCCTGCGTGATTTTGTAGCACATGTGAACGAGCCATTATTCACTTTAATTGGAGCTAAGCTGTAATAACGAACACAACTCATAAATGGGGTTTTTGTAAAGAGCAATCATGTTTTTATAAACCTGGATAATCAATCTAAGTATATGGTGGTGTCCTGAAATTAAAGGGGTTGTCCAGTTGTAAACCATTGATGACCAATTTGTTGGATAAGCCATTGATTGTAGATTGGCAGGTGTTGGCACCCAGGGCACCCACTGATGAGGTGTTTGCCAGGCTGGTATGCTTGTGCACTGAGCTGGTTTCTGCAGGAAGCAGGCAGCTCTATTCCCATTTCAGTTGTGGTATCATAGGAAAAGTTCACATTGAAGTGAATGGGTACTTTGTTTGTAATACAAAGCCAGGCCAATATAGTGGGAATGGAGCTGTCTGCTACCTGCACGAATCAGCTCAATGTACAAGCACACCAGACTGGCAAACCCCTAATCAGCAAGGATCCTAGGGGGGCCAATCTAATTAATGGCCTATCCTAAGGACAGCTGGACAAACCCTTTAACTGGTTGAGAATCTAATTAGCTACTAACACCATTAACGCCTCCTTCACATGAGTGATGCGTTTTCACGCAGGTTGTATCTCGTCTAAAAATTGCAGTAACGCTGCATTGCCGCGATCTTACTTCAAAAGGAATTAGCATTTTCTCGGCCATTCTCATGGCCCCATTTGCTAGAAAAGGACACAGCGGCAGCGGTCAGTAGAATGGCTGTATTTCGCTTAAATAGCTAAATAGTGCCAGCTGTCTTCTTCAACGAGCGCCGGACCCCAGATAAACTCCCTCCCCCTACCTTTTTTTTCTCCCTATGATTTTCGTCAAAAGATAAGTCATGACCTATCTTTTGATGCTGCAAGGAAAAAATTGCTGGCAATTTGGCGATCTTCAGCAGCGATTTTGTCTTGTGGCTAAAAATCATCCATATAAGTGAAAGGATTGGAATGCAATGCTTTACATGGTCGCAATTTTCCAGCGACGTTTTCTCGCGGCTAATAGGTGCGAGAAAATGCTCTTCTGAATGAAACCTAAGGGCTCAGGGTGCCAGAAGTCATAGGAACCACAATCTTTGACTGCCCAACACTGTCAATGACCCCATAATCCATCTCCTCTCTACCTATGAATTTAGACCCTAATTGATGGTAGATCAGTAACTGTTGAAGGGCATTGGACCTGTTCTATTTTCCGCCCATATTATTTATGCCATGCTCAGATCAATACACCATACTGCCTTTACTCTTGAGATAGCACCTTCTAAGTGGTGCTTTTACCATAGGCCTTGTACATTCATGGGGGGAGTTCTGTTTGTACATACTGTACAATAAAAGCCTGATTCTCCATATCTGCAGCATTGTTTGTTGGTTAAATGTAGCTGCAGTCATCTGAAGGTAAATGCTGGGGTGGCAGGAGAATAGAAACGACATTCTCAATAAGCACAATACGCAGTTCAAAGAGCGAGGTCTCTCCGTTGTGCAAAGCTTTCAGGACAATGAAGCTGTAATTAATGAAATGTTCAGAAATGTCTTTATATATGGCTCTAAAAATTTAAATCTTCTGTTAGTCTGTTTATCCACAAAGCACTTAGATCCTGTTGACAGTGACTATGAGAGCCATCTATGAAAACAGGGCGACACCTAGCATTAACCCGTCTCAAAGAAAATCAGAATAGACAACATAGAAAATAGAAATACTAATGGAAAACATCAAGGATAAATAAATAAAAATAATTAAAAATAAATCCTCTATACTGGGGCCCCATGACTTAGAACGGATCCTGATCGTGCAAATGTCTACCATATCTGCATAGGCACGCTTTGTGTGAATTGATAAATCTAATATAAATAAGCCTACATGCTTTTTCTTGCACCACACTTTGACCCCTTTGCAGTAACTTTGGTGTATGATGTTGGTGTCATTAGATGACACACATGCTCACCGATGCCGTAAAATCATCAAATGTGAGTTTAATACATTCAGGTACCTGTCAGATGGGTTGAAAGTTACAATGTTAAGTCTATGGGCAGCGCTGCTGTGCTTCAGGCATGTGCTGGAATGAGTGAAGCGTTGCTAAGCAACACAGTATACACTACTAAGCTGCACCATACACTGCCCAACCAAGAGCGGTAGACGGCGAGAGAGAGAGAGCGATAAGGACAGAGAGAGAACAATAGTGAGACAGAGTGAGAGAGCGATAGAGACAGAAAAAGCAATAGAGAGACAGTGAGAGAAAGAGTGATAGAGAGACAGAGACAGCGATAGAGAGAGCGCAATACAGAGGCAGAGTGAGAGAGTGATAGAAACAGAGAGGGCTATAGAGAGACAGTGAGAGAAAGAGCAATAGAGAAACAATGATAGAGAGACAGACAGAGAGCAATAGAGAGACAGTGTGAGAGAGCGATAGAGAGAGATAGTGAGAGAAAGAGTGATAGAAACACAGAGAGAAAGCGATAGAGAGACAGAGAGAGAGTGATAGAGAGACAGACAGAAAGAGAGCAATAGAGAAACAGACACAGAAAGCCATAGAGAAACAGACAGAGAGAGAGTGATAGAGAGAGAGCAATAGAGAGACAAACAGAAAGAGAGAATGAGAGAGAAAAAGACAGAGAGAGAGATAGACAGAGAAACACAGAGAGAAAGCGTAGAGAGACAGAGAGCGATAGAGACACAAATAGAGAGATAGCAATGGAGAGATAGAGAGAAACATAGAGAGAGCGATAGACAGACAGAACAAGAGCAATAGACAGAGAGAGAGAAAACCATAGAGAGACCCAAAGAAAGCAATAAAGAGACATAGAAAGAGCGATAGACAGAGAGAGAACCAAAGATACAGACAGAGAGACAGAGTGATACTGAGACAGAAAGAGGGAGAGAGATAGACAGACAGAAACAAACAGAGAGAGAGAGAAACAGACAACGAAGGAGACAGAGAGAGAGACAAACAGAGAGAGACAGAGTGAGAGACAGACAAACAGAGAGAGACCTGTAGGCTTTTTTATATTAGATATCTGCTCCAAATACAAAGTGACACTTTAAATAATCACCTAACCAAGCAGATTTAGAAGTTCACAACCACCACTTTTGAAACATTTCATGTTCACGTAGCGAACACCGGCTCAATCTAGTTATACTAGTAATTATTAGGACATTATAGTATCAGTGTTTCTGGTGGCACATCTCACACACACAGTAGCTTGATTACCACAAAAGAGAAACACAGCATGCCTCCCCCCACAGCAGTGACATCACCACAGGTTCTTCAGCCCACTGACTCTCTGGGGTTGTGGTAGGCCAATGTGTTCTGTCAGGACTGTTGAGTTGTGTAGGAAATTATAGTACCAGTGCTTCTAGTGGTGCAATGTGCCACACAGCACTGCTACATGGTACATGCACACATACAGCTCTACTACACCCCACCCATCACACACACAGCTTGGCTCCTCCCACAGCAGTGACATCACCACAGGTCCTTTAGCCCACCAGATCTCTGTAGTGGCGGTAGGTCAGTGTGTTCTGTCAGGATTGCTGAGTTGTGCCTTCTGAGATAATAACGGCTTATTTGTTTTCTCGGTGTGTTATTTCTGTCCTCCCCTTCCAAGAAACCTAGCTGTGTTGTTCTTCTGTTACTCAGGCTCTGTGTTTTATATATGTTGTAGGACCTTTGATGGAGTCACCAGAGTATGGAGCAATGACATCAGCAGGGGCGAAGCATGAGAAGCACTCACACACATACATTAAGACAAGTGGTCGTTAGTACTTTGATAAATCTTGCGGCTTGCAGTCACTACTACTGGAGCTCATCACAATGGATTTTCACCAGTAGCATTGAACTGAATGGGAACTGTATAGACCTATGTAATGAGCAGCAGACCCCCCCCCCCCCCCAAAAGAGCTGTCTGTCTATGGTAGTCTGGCTTGGTTTTCAAAACCCAGTCATTGTTATAAGGCTTGTCTAAAGAGTCTAACACTGACTTGCAGGAATGCTGCCTTCTAATTGGTATGATACCATATGCCAAAGGCAATAAACCCTAAAGTAGGTCCTTAAATTATAACTTTTATTATTATTTACTACAAAAGATCACACTATATACATTTTAAAATTCCATATCAAGCACTGATGACAGTATGGATAGAGTGCAACAATAATTTACCTGCATGTGTCTGCAAATCAATAAGGACAGCTATAAGGAGCCAAAACTGCCATCACTATAAAGTACAAGGCTGCATATAATTAATTGGGCCCATTGGTGAGAGCTCTACGGTCAGTTGCGGACCAAGCAGGATGCCACCATTCTCTACCTAGTCAGCTTATACTGACGCAGGTCACCAATAAGTCTTTATTATGGATATATGAAAGTAGCCTACAATTTCAGTTGCTCAGTGAGTGGGAGATATGAATTCCCACCTCAGATAGTAATTGAGCAGCTGAATGATGTGCTACTAAGCTGAACTGCAGTGATGGATATGAGTTTAAAAAATAAAGAACTCCCCCCCAACATTTTCACCAGACAGACTGGTATCCTCAGGGCTAACAGCAGGGTTATAGATGGCCTTCCAATAGATGGCACACTCATGCACTGAGCCGATTTCTGCAGTAAGTAGATAGCTCCCTTTCCATTGCAGTAGCAAGGCTCAATATTACAGATAAAGTTCCCATCCACTTTAATACCAAGCCTCCCTGTTGTAGTGAGAATTGAGCTGTCTGCTTCCTGCATATATCAGCTAAGTGTATGAGTACAGGCCTGCTGAACAAGCATTGGTTCCGGGAGGCTAACCTGTGGATAGGTCATCAATATTTAACAACTAGACACCCCCTTTAAGAATTCTGTGGCACAACCCTCTGACAGGAAGACAGTGTCTTTTCTGCTGATCCCACCATCCCCCCCCCCCCCCCCCCGCATTAGATATTCATTTCTTACCTAACAATTGATACTCCAAGGATAGAACCATCAGTCATAACATCCAGTTGCAATGCATGTAATGAAAGTGTTGCCAGTGTGCATCAATACTGTCCAGTAAGCTCTTCTATACTATATTGAAGTCACCAAACTACAATTGAAAAATGATTATGGATGGTTGCCAAAGAAGTTGCCAGAGTATTTCCTTAAATGGTCTGAAGGACTCTCTAAAGCTAGCCACATATATGAAACTTCAATTGCCCAC